>NC_091217.1:29251277-29438458 GCF_040958095.1 Procambarus clarkii | reverse complement strand
ACCTCCCTGCAGTTTTCAAAATATCCCAAATATCCCAATTTCGAGGCCTGAGCCATATTTTGGAGCCAAATTCTGGCTCTCTGCACGTATTGGCAGTTTGATATTACGACTTTTTATACCCAACATATGCCAAGTCCTGAAAGCGGCAGTGAGTCACAATTTGCAAAAACTCCCTGCAGTTTTCGAAATATCCCAATTTCGAGGCCTGAGCCATATCTTTGAGCCAAATTCTGGCTCTCTGCACGTTTTCGCTGTTTTAAATTGCTACTTTTTTATACCCAACATATGCCAAGTACTGAAAGCGGCGTTTGGTCACATTTGTCCCAATCCCCCCTGCAGTTTTCAAAATATCCCAAATATCCCAATATCGAGGCCTGAGCCATATTTTGGAGCCAAATTCTGGCTCTCTGCACGTATTCGGAGTTTGAAATTACAACTTATTATACCCAACATATGCAAAGTACTGAAAGCGGCAATTAGTCACATTTTGCACAAACTCCCCTGCAGTTTTCAAAATATCCCAAACACCCCAATTTCGAGGAGGGAGCCATATTTTGAAGCCAAATTCAGGCTCTCTGCACGTATTCGCAGTTTGATATTAATACTTTTTATATCCAACTTATGCCAAGTACTGAAAGCGGCGTTTGGTCATATTTGTCCCAAACCTTCCTGCAGTTTTCAAAATATCCCAAACAATCCAATATCGAAGCCTAAGCCATATTTTGGAGCCAAATTCTGGCTCTCTGAACGTATTAGCAGTTTGATATTACGACTTTTTATACCCAACATATGCCAAGTCCTGAAAGCGGCAATGAGTCACATTTTGAACAAACTCCCCTGCAATTTTCAAAATATCCCAAACATCACAATTTCGAGGCCTGACCCATATTTTAGAGCCAAATTCTGGCTCTATGTACGTATTCGCAGTTTGATATTACGACTTTTTATACCCAACATATGCCAAGTCCTGAAAGCGGCTGTGAGTCACATTTTGCACAAACTCCCCTGCAGTTTTCGAAATATCCCAAATATCCCTATTTCGAGGCCTGAGCCATATTTTGGAGCCAAATTCTGGCTCTCTGCACGTATTCGCAGTTTGAAATTGCAAATTTTTCATACCAACATATGCCAAGTACTGAAAGCGGCGTTTGGTCACAATTGTCCCAAACCTCCCTGCAGTTTTCAAAATATCCCAAATATCCCAATTTCGAGGCCTGAGCCATATTTTGGAGCCAAATTCTGGCTCTCTGCACGTATTCGCAGTTTGATATTACGACTTTTTATACCCAACATATGCCATGTCCTGAAAGCGGCAGTGAGTCACATTTTGCACAAACTTCCCTGCAGTTTTCGAAATATCCCAAATATCCCAATTTCGAGGCCTGAGCCATATTTTGGAGCCAAATTCTGGCTCTCTGATCGTATTCGCAGTTTAATGGTACGACTTTTTATACCCAACATATGCCAAGTACTGGACGCGGCAGTGAGTCACATTTTGCACAAACTCCTCTGCAGTTTTAAAAATATCCCAAACATCCCAATTTCGAGGCCTGAGCCATATTTTGGAGCCAAATTCTGGCTCTCTGCACGTATTCGCAGTTTGAAATTACAACTTTTTATACCTAACATATGCCAAGTACTGAAAGCGGCGTTTGGTCACAATTGTCCCAAACCTTCCTGCAGTTTTCAAAATATCCCAAACATCCCAATTTCGAGGCCTGAGCCATATTTTGGAGCCAAATTCTGGCTCTATGAACGTATTCGCAGTTCGAAATTACGTCTTTTTATACCCAACATATGCCAAGTACTGAAAGCTGCGTTGGGTCCCATTTGTCCCAAACCTCCCTGCAGTTTTCAAAATATCCCAAATATCCCAATTTAGAGGCCTGAACCATATTTTGGAGCCAAATTCTGGCTCTCTGCACGTATTCGCAGTTTGATATTACGACTTTTTATACCCAACATATGCCAAGTACTGAAAGTGGCGTTTGGTCACATTTGTCCCAAACCTCCCTGCAGTTTTCAAAATATCCCAAATATCCCAATTTCGAGGCCTGAGCCATATTTTGGAGCCAAATTCTGGCTCTCTGCACGTATTCGCTGTTTTAAATTACGACTTTTTATACCCAACATATGCCAAGTACTGAAAGCGGTAATGAGTCACATTTTGCACAAACCTCCCGACAGTTTTCAAAATATCCCAAACATCCCAATTTCGAGGCCTGAGCCATATTTTGGAGCCAAATTCAGGCTCTATGCACGTATTTGCAGTTTGAAATTACGACTTTTTATACCCAACATATGCCAAGTCCTGAAAGCGGCAGTGAGTCACATTTGGCCCAAACTCCCCTGCAGTTTTGAAAATATGCCAAATATCCCAATTTCGAGGCCTGAGCCATATTATGGAGCCAAATTCTGGCTCTCTGCACGTATTCGCAGTTTGATATTACGACTTTTTATACCCAACATATGCCAAGTTCTGAAAGCGGCAGTGAGTCACATTTTGCACAAACTCTCCTGCAGTTTTCGAAATATCCCAAATATCCTTATTTCGAGGCCTGAGCCATATTTTGGAGCCAAATTCTGGGTCTCTGCACGTATTCGCAGTTTGAAATTACAACTTATTATACCCAACATATGCAAAGTACTGAAAGAGGGCAATGAGTCACATTTTGCTCAAACTCCCCTGCAGTTTTCAAAATATCCCAAACACCCCAATTTCGAGGCATGAGCCATATTTTGAAGCCAAATTGAGGCTCTCTGCACGTATTCGCAGTTTGATATTACGACTTTTTATACGAAACATATTCCAAGTACTGAAAGCGGCGTTTGGTCACATTTGTCCCAAACCTTCCTGCAGTTTTCAAAATATCCCAAACATCAAAATATCGAAGCCTGAGCCATATTTTTGAGCCAAATTTTGGCTCTCTGCACGTATTCGCAGTTTGATATTACGACATTTTATACCCAACATATGCCAAGTCCTGAAAGCGGCAGTGAGTCACATTTTGCACAAACTCCCTGCAGTTTTCGAAATATCCCAATTTCGAGGCCTGAGCCATATTTTGGAGCCAAATTCTGGCTCTCTGCACGTATTCGCAGTTTGATATTACGACATTTTATACCCAACATATGCCAAGTCCTGAAAGCAGCAGTGAGTCACATTTTGCACAAACTCCCTGCAGTTTTCGAAATATCCCAATTTCGAGGCCTGAGCCATATTTTGGAGCCAAATTCTGGCTCTCTGCACGTATTCGCAGTTTGAAATTGCTACTTTTTTATACCCAACATATGCCAAGTACTGTAAGCGGCGTTTGGTCACAATTGTCCCAAACCTCCCTGCAGTTTTCAATATATCCCAAATATCCCAATTTCGAGGCCTGAGCCATATTTTGGAGCCAAATTCTGGCTCTCTGCACGTATTGGCAGTTTGATATTACGACTTTTTATACCCAACATAAGCCAAGTCCTGAAAGCGGCAGTGAGTCACATTTTGCACAAACTTCCCTGCAGTTTTCGAAATATCCCAAATATCCCAATTTCGAGGCCTGAGCCATATTTTGGAGCCAAATTCTGGCTCTCTGCACGTATTCGCAGTTTGAAATTGCTACTTTTTTATACCCAACATATGCCAAGTACTGAAAGCGGCGTTTGGTCACAATTGTCCCAAACCTCCCTGCAGTTTTCAAAATATCCCAAATATCCCAATTTCGAGGCCTGAGCCATATTTTGGAGCCAAATTCTGGCTCTCTGATCGTATTCGCAGTTTGATGGTACGACTTTTTATACGTAACATATGCCAAGTACTGGACGCAGCAGTGAGTCAAATTTTGCACAAACTCCTCTGCAGTTTTCAAAATATCCCAAACATCCCAATTTCGAGGCCTGAGCCATATTTTGGAGCCAAATTCTGGCTCTCTGCACGTATTCGCAATTTGAAATTACGATTTTTATACCCAACCTATGCCAAGTACTGAAAGCGGCATTTGGTCACATTTGTCCCAAACCTCCCTCCAGTTTTCAAAATATCCCAAACATCCCAATTTCGAGGCCTTAGCCATATTTTGGAGCCAAATTCTTGCTCTATGCACGTATTCGCAGTTTGATAATACGACTTTTTATGCCCAACAAATGCTAATTCCTGAAAGCGGCAGTGAGTCACATTTTGCACAAACTCCCCTGCAGTTTTCGAAATATCCCAATTTCGAGGCCTGAGCCATATTTTGGAGCCAAATTCTGGCTCTCTGCACGTATTCGCAGTTTGAAATTACAACTTTTTATACCTAACATATGCCAAGTACTGAAAGCGGCGTTTGGTCACATTTGTCCCAAACCTTCCTGCAGTTTTCAAAATATCCCAAACATCCCAATTTCGAGGCCTGAGCCATATTTTGGAGCCAAATTCTGGCTCTATGCACGTATTCGCAGTTCGAAATTACGTCTTTTTATACCCAACATATGCCAAGTACTGAAAGCTGCGTTTGGTCCCATTTGTCCCAAACCTCCCTGCAGTTTTCAAAATATCCCAAATATCCCAATTTCGAGGCCTGAGCCATATTTTGGAGCCAAATTCTGGCTCTCTGCACGTATTCGCTTTTTTAAATTACGACTTTTTATACCCAACATATGCCAAGTACTGAAAGCGGCAATTAGTCACATTTTGCACAAACCTCCCGGCAGTTTTCAAAATATCCCAAACATCCCAATTTCGAGGCCTGAGCCATATTTTGGAGCCAAATTCAGGCTCTATGCACGTATTTGCAGTTTGAAATTACGACTTTTTATACCCAACATATGCCAATTAATGATCACTGGTCCCCACTAATCACTGGCCCCAATTGTCACTGACCCCCACTGGACACTAGCCCCACTGGTCACTGGCCCCACTGGTCACTGGCCCCCAATGGTCACTGGCCCTCATTGGTCACTGGTCCCCAATGGTCATTGGCCCTCCACTGGTCACTTGCCCTCCCACTGTTCACTGGCTCCCACTGGACACTGGCAATCCACTGATCACTGATCCCCACTGGTCACTGGCCCCAACTGGTCATTGGCCCCAACTTGTTACTGGGCCCTACTGGTCACTGGCCCCCAATGGTCACTGCATGGCCCCCTCTGGTCACTGGGCCCTAAGGATCACTGGCCCCACTTGTCACTGGCCCCACTGGTCACTGGCCCCCACTGGTCACTTGCCCCCAATGGTCACTGGCCCTAACTGGTCACTGTTCTTTATTGGTCATTGGCTCCCCACTGGTTACTGGCCCCCAGTGGTCACTAGCCCCAACAGGGCATTAGCTCCTCACTGGTCACTGGGCCCTACTGGACACTGGACACACTGGTCACTGGGCCCCACTGGACACTGGGCCCACTGGTCACTGGCCCCCCAATGGTCACTGGCCCCTACTGGTCACTGGACCTCACTGATCACTGGCCTCACGTGTCACTGGCCCCTACTGGTCACTGGCCCCCACTGGTCACTGGCCTCATGTGTCACTGGCCCCTACTGATCACTGGCCCTACTAGTCACTGGCGCCACTAGTCACTGGCCCCAACTGGTCACTGGCCCCCACTGGTCACTGACCAACTGGACACTGGCCCCAACTGGTCACTGCCCGCCACTGGTCACTGGCCCGCCACTGGTCACTGGTCCGCCACTGGTCAATAGGCCCCAACTGGTCACTGGCCTCACTGGTCACTAGGCCCAAACTGTTCAATGAGCCCTACTGGTCACTGGCCCCACTGGTCACTGGCCCCACCACCCACTGGTCACTAGGCCTCAACTGGTCACTGAGCCCTACTGGTCACTGGCCCCCCACTGGTCACTGGCCCCAACTGCTCACTGGCCCCGCTGGTCACTGGCCCCCACTGGTCACTGGGCCCCAACTGGCCACTGAGCCCTATTGGTCACTGCAGGCCCCCACTGGTCACTGTCCCCCATCTGGTCACTTGCCCCAACTGGTCACTGGCCCCACTGGTCACTGGCCTCCACTGGTTACTGCCCCCCCCCCACTGGTCTCTGTTACCACTGGTCACTGGCCCGAACTGGTCACTGGCCTCTCTGATCACTAGCCCCCACTGGTCACTGGCGTCCACTAGTCAATAGGCCCCAACTGGTCACTGAGCTCTACCGGTCACTGGCCCCCACTGGTCACTGGCCCCCTCTGGTCACTGGGCCCCACTGGTCACTGGCCCCTCTGGTCACTGCATGGCCCCTCTGGTCACTGGCCCAACTGGTCACTAGCCCCCACTTGTCACTGGACCCCACTGTTCACTGGGCCCCAAGGATCACTGGCCCCCACTGGTTACTAGTCCCCACAGGTCACTGCTCCCCCCCACTGGTCACTGGGCCTCACTAGTCACTGGGTCCCACTGGTCACTGGCCTCCACAGGTCACTGGACCCTACTGCTCACTGCCCCCCTACTGGTCACTGGGCCCCACTGTTCACTGGCCGCCACTGGACACTGGCCCCACTGTTCACTGGCCCTCATTGGTCACTGGCCCCACTTATCATTGGCTCCCACTGGTCACTGGCCCCAACTGGTCATTGGCCCAAACTTGTTACTAGGCCCCACTGGTCACTGGCCCTTCTGGTCACTGGCCCCACTGGTCACTGGCCCCCAATGGTCACTTCATGGCCCCCTCTGGTCACTGGGCCCTAAGGATCACTGGCCCCCACTGGTCACTGGCCCCACTGGTCACTGGCCCCACTGGTCACTGGCCCCCACTGGTCACTTGCCCCCACTGGTCATTGGCCCCCAGTGGTCACTGGCCTCAACAGGGCACTAGCTCCTCAATGGTCACTGGGCCCCACTGGACACTGGGCCCACTGGTCACTGGGCCCCACTGGACACTGGGCCCACTGATCACTGGCCCCCCAATGGTCACTGGCCCCTGCTGGTCACTGGACCTCACTGGTCACTGGCCTCACGTGTCACTAGCCCCTACTGATCACTGGCCCCACTAGTCACTGGCGCCACTAGTCACTGGCCTCAACTGGTCACTGGCCCCCACTTGTCACTGGCCCCAACTGGACACTGGCACCCACTGGACACTGGTCAGCCACTGGTCACTGGTCCGCCACTGGTCACTAGGCCCCAACTGGTCACTGGCCTCACTGGTCACTAGGCCCAAACTGTTCAATGAGCCCTACTGGTCACTGGCCCCACTGGTCACTGGCCCCCCCACTGGTCACTAGGCCCCAACTGGTCACTGAGCCTTACTGGTCACTGGCCCCCACTGGTCACTGGCCCCAACTGGTCACTGGCCCCCACTGATCACTGGCCCCAACTGGACACTGGCACCCACTGGACACTGGCCCCTCACTGGTCACTGGCCCCACTGGTCACTGGCCTCCACTGGTCACTGGCCCCTCACTGGTCACTGGCCCCAACTGCTCACTGGCCCCGCTGGTCACTGGCCCCCACTGGTCACTGGGCCCCAACTGGTCACTGAGCCCTATTGGTCACTGCAGGCCCCCACTGGTCACTGTCACCCATCTGGTCACTTGCCCCAACTGGTCACTGGCCCCACTGGTCACTGGCCTCCACTGGTCACTGGCCCCACTGGTCACTGGCCTCCACTGGTTACTGCCCCCCCACTGGTCTCTGTTACCACTGGTCACTGGCCCGAACTGGTCACTGGCCTCTCTGATCACTAGCCCCCACTGGTCACTGGCGTCCACTAGTCAATAGGCCCCAACTGGTCACTGAGCTCTACCGGTCACTGGCCCCCACTGGTCACTGGCCCCCCTCTGGTCACTGGGCCCCACTGGTCACTGGCCCCTCTGGTCACTGCATGGCCCCTCTGGTCACTGGCCCAACTGGTCACTAGCCCCCACTTGTCACTGGACCCCACTGTTCACTGGGCCCCAAGGATCACTGGCCCCCACTGGTTACTAGTCCCCACAGGTCACTGCTCCCCCCCACTGGTCACTGGGCCTCACTAGTCACTGGGTCCCACTGGTCACTGGCCTCCACAGGTCACTGGACCCTACTGCTCACTGCCCCCCTACTGGTCACTGGGCCCCACTGTTCACTGGCCGCCACTGGACACTGGCCCCACTGTTCACTGGCCCTCATTGGTCACTGGCCCCACTTATCATTGGCTCCCACTGGTCACTGGCCCCAACTGGTCATTGGCCCAAACTTGTTACTAGGCCCCACTGGTCACTGGCCCTTCTGGTCACTGGCCCCACTGGTCACTGGCCCCCAATGGTCACTTCATGGCCCCCTCTGGTCACTGGGCCCTAAGGATCACTGGCCCCCACTGGTCACTGGCCCCACTGGTCACTGGCCCCACTGGTCACTGGCCCCCACTGGTCACTTGCCCCCACTGGTCATTGGCCCCCAGTGGTCACTGGCCTCAACAGGGCACTAGCTCCTCAATGGTCACTGGGCCCCACTGGACACTGGGCCCACTGGTCACTGGGCCCCACTGGACACTGGGCCCACTGATCACTGGCCCCCCAATGGTCACTGGCCCCTGCTGGTCACTGGACCTCACTGGTCACTGGCCTCACGTGTCACTAGCCCCTACTGATCACTGGCCCCACTAGTCACTGGCGCCACTAGTCACTGGCCTCAACTGGTCACTGGCCCCCACTGGTCACTGGCCCCAACTGGACACTGGCACCCACTGGACACTGGTCAGCCACTGGTCACTGGTCCGCCACTGGTCACTAGGCCCCAACTGGTCACTGGCCTCACTGGTCACTAGGCCCAAACTGTTCAATGAGCCCTACTGGTCACTGGCCCCACTGGTCACTGGCCCCCCCACTGGTCACTAGGCCCCACTGGTCACTGGCCCCCACTGATCACTGGCCCCAACTGGACACTGGCACCCACTGGACACTGGCCCCAACTGGTCACTGCCCGCCACTGGTCACTGGCCCCTCACTGGTCACTGGCCCCAACTGCTCACTGGCCCCGCTGGTCACTGGCCCCCACTGGTCACTGGGCCCCAACTGGTCACTGAGCCCTATTGGTCACTGCAGGCCCCCACTGGTCACTGTCACCCATCTGGTCACTTGCCCCAACTGGTCACTGGCCCCACTGGTCACTGGCCTCCACTGGTCACTGGCCCCACTGATCACTTGCCCCTACTGGTCACTGGCGTCCACTGGTCACTGGCCCCCCACTGGTCACAGGTACCACTGGTCACTGCCTCCCAATGGTCAGTGGCCCCACTGGTCACTGGCCCCCCACTGGTCACTGGCCCCACTGGTCACTGGCCCAAACTGGTCACTGGCTCCCACTGGCCACTGGCACCCACTGGTCACTGGCCCCCACTGGTCACTGGCCCCCACATGTCACTGGTCCCCACTGGTCACTGGTCCCCTCTGGTCACTGGCCCTCACTGGTATCTGGCCCCCCTCTGGTCACTGGCCCCCTCTGGTCATTGACCCCACTGGTGACTGGCCCCCCACTGGTCACTGGCCTCCACTGGTCACTGGTCCCCTCTGGTCACTGGCCCCCACTGGTCACTGGTCCCCTCTGGTCACTGGCCCCCTCTGGTCATTGACCCCACTGGTGACTGGCCCCTCACTGGTCATTGGGCCCCACTTGTCATTGGCTCCCTCTGGTCACTGGCCCCCACTGGTCACTGGCCCCAATGGTCACTGGCCCCAATGGTCACTGGCCCCCACTGGTCACTGGCCCCCATTGGTCACTGGCCCTTATGGGTCACTGGCTCCCACTGGTCACTGGCCCCAACTGGTCATTGGCCCCAACTTGTTACTGGGCCCCACTGGTCACTGGCCCTTCTGGTCACTGGTCCCACTGGTCCCCAATGGTCACTGCATGGCCTCCTCTGGTCACTGGGCCCTAAGGATCACTGGCCCCCACTGGTCACTGGCCCCACTGGTCACTGGCCCCACTGGTCACTGGCCCCCACTGGTCACTTGCCCCCACTGGTCGCTGGCCCCAACTGGTCACTGGTCTTTATTGGTCATTGGCCCCCCACTGGTCACTGGCCCCAACTGCTCACTGGCCCCGCTGGTCACTGGCCCCCACTGGTCACTGGGCCCCAACTGGCCACTGAGCCCTATTGGTCACTGCAGGCCCCCACTGGTCACTGTCCCCCATCTGGTCATTTGCCCCAACTGGTCACTGGCCCCACTGGTCACTGGCCTCCACTGGTTACTGCCCCCTCCCCACTGGTCTCTGTTACCACTGGTCACTGGCCCGAACTGGTCACTGGCCTCACTGATCACTGGCCCCCACTGGTCACTGGCGTCCACTAGTCAATAGGCCCCAACTGGTCACTGAGCTCTACCGGTCACTGGCCCCCACTGTTCACTGGCCCCCCTCTGGTCACTGGGCCCCACTGGTCACTGGCCCCTCTGGTCACTGCATGGCCCCTCTGGTCACTGGCCCAACTGGTCACTAGCCCCCACTTGTCACTGAACCCCACTGTTCACTGGGACCCAAGGATCACTGGCCCCCACTGGTTACTAGTCCCCACAGGTCACTGCTCCCCCCCACTGGTCACTGGGCCTCACTAGTCACTGGGTCCCACTGGTCACTGGCCTCCACAGGTCACTGGACCCTACTGCTCACTGCCCCCCTACTGGTCACTGGGCCCCACTGTTCACTGGCCGCCAATTGTCACTGGCCCTCATTGGTCACTGGCCCCACTTATCTTTGGCTCCCACTGGTCACTGGCCCCTACTGGTCATTGGCCCAAACTTGTTACTAGGCCCCACTGGTCACTGGCCCTTCTGGTCACTGGCCCCACTGGTCACTGGCCCCCAATGGTCACTTCATGGCCCCCTATGGTCACTGGGCCCTAAGGATCACTGGCCCCCACTGGTCACTGGCCCCACTGGACACTGGCCCCAACTGGACACTGGCACCCACTGGACACTGGCCCCAACTGGTCACTGCCCGCCACTGGTCACTGGCCCTCCACTGGTCACTGGTCAGCCACTGGTCACTGGTCCGCAACTGGTCACTAGGCCCCAACTGGTCACTGGCCTCACTGGTCACTAGGCCCAAACTGTTCAATGAGCCCTACTGGTCAGTGGCCCCACTGGTCACTGGCCCCCCCACTGGTCACTAGGCCCCAACTGGTCACTGAGCCTTACTGGTCACTGGCCCCCACTGGTCACTGGCCCCAACTGGTCACTGGCCCCCACTGATCACTGGCCCCAACTGGACACTGGCACCCACTGGTGTTACGGCCCTCTCGGGACGCAACGGGGTTCTTACTCAGATGTTATTAGAGGAAGTAGTATCCGGCCCCAAGCCAGTAGTGGCTTTCAAGGAATGAGATCCGTGACGCAAGAAACTTAAAGGGGGAAGGGAAAGAAAGTTAAGAACTTAAGACTATAATTATTACCATCACCAAATAAATAATATATAAAAGAGTGCACAGGGGGAGGGATATTAACACTGTACAGGGGAAATACACAATCGTCTTCTCCTGAAGACTCTGGATCCAAATTCTCGGTGCTGAGTCCTAGGTGCTTTCGTAGTCTCTTGACGAATCCTTCGACCAAGCTGAGTCTACCCCAAACACAGGCCAGCCAAAACACAGGTCCACTGGGGGCACCGCCGTGGAGGCCGTCAACCACAAGTCCAGCAGGTCTGCTGGCAGGTTCTGGATCAGCCACGCTGGTCAGGCCACTCCACGAGCGATACTAGGGTAGCGCCCAAGTCAGGAGCCTCGTGAGATACCACAAATCACTCTCCTGTCCTCAATACCCCAGTGGATAATCGTCTCCAGCAGTTGGTCCCGGGTAAGACAATCCTTCTACTGCCACTCCACTGGCAGGGTAACACCACAGTGTTCTTCCGGGAGGCGACTCACAGCTGCTACAGCAAAGCACAAGGTATGGGGATGGCTGCCTTGGGTAGACTGACTCAACTTCCATCACAGCAGTCCCAGGTCGACTCTGTAAGCAGACACGTCATCAATAACTGGGACACACTAAAACACCTCACTTACGGGCTCAGGCACGAACGCCCGTCGTATCCACTCCATAGATGGCGCTGTTGTCTGAGCACCACCTCACCAGAGGTCAGCAGCGGCTGTGTTGAGCGCTGAACAGGACTGGAAACTGGCCATTGTGGCCAGCACACCTTGTCCTCACCCGGTGTCGTCGTCCATTTCGTGGGAGTTTCGGGAGCTGACCCACAGATGGCGCGGTCGTCACTGCTCCGTGCTCGGACGCTGGATCCGGGTTCGTAACAACTGGACACTGGCCCCAACTGGTCACTGCCCGCCACTGGTCACTGGCCCCTCACTGGTCACTGGCCCCAACTGCTCACTGGCCCCGCTGGTCACTGGCCCCCACTGGTCACTGGGCCCCAACTGGTCACTGAGCCCTATTGGTCACTGCAGGCCCCCACTGGTCACTGTCACCCATCTGGTCACTTGCCCCAACTGGTCACTGGCCCCACTGGTCACTGGCCTCCACTGGTCACTGGCCCCAACTGCTCACTTTCCCCGCTGGTCACTGGCCCCCACTGGTCACTGGGCCCCAACTGGTCACTGAGCCCTATTGGTCACTGCAGGCCCCCACTGGTCACTGTCACCCATCTGGTCACTTGCCCCAACTGGTCACTGGCCCCACTGGTCACTGGCCTCTACTGGTCACTGGCCCCACTGATCACTTGCCCCCACTGGTCACTGGCGTCCACTAGTCACTGGCCCCCCACTGGTCACAGGTACCACTGGTCACTGCCTCCCAATGGTCACTGGCCCCACTGGTCACTGGCCCAAACTGGTCACTGTCTCCCACTGGCCACTGGCACCCACTGGTCACTGGCCCCCACTGGTCACTGGCCCCCACTGGTCACTGGTCCCCACTGGTCCCCTCTGGTCACTGGCCCTCACTGGTATCTGGCCCCCCTCTGGGCACTGGCCCCCTCTGGTCATTGACCCCACTGGTGACTGGCCCCCCACTGGTCACTGGCCTCCACTGGTCACTGGTCCCCTCTGGTCACTGGCCCCCACTGATCACTGGTCCCCTCTGGTCACTGGCCTCCTCTGGTCATTGACCCCACTGGTGACTGGCCCCTCACTGGTCATTGGGCCCCACTGGTCATTGGCTCCCTCTGGTCACTGGCCCCCACTGGTCACTGGCCCCCAATGGTCACTGGCCCCAATGGTCACTGGCCCCCACTGGTCACTGGCCCCCACTGGTCACTGGCCCTTATGGGTCACTGGCTGTTACGAACCCGGATCCAGCGTCCGAGCAAGGAGCAGTAACAACTACGCCATCTGTGGGTCAGCTCCCGAAACCCCCGCCAAATGAACGACGACACCGTATGAGGACGGCGAATATCGGCCACAAGGGCCAGTTTCCAGTCCTGTGCAGCTCACAACACAGCCGCTCCTGACCTCTGGTGAGGTGGTGCTCCGACGACAGCGCCATCTATGGACTGGATACGTCAGGTGTTTGCGCCCGAACCCGTAAGTGAGGTGTATTAGTGTCCCGGTTATTGATGACGTGTCTGCTTACAGAGCCGACCTGGGACCACTGTGATGGAAGTGGAGTCAGTCTACCCGAGGCAGCCAGTCTCCATACTGTGAAGTTTGCTGCAGCTGTTGTGACGTCGTCCCCCCGGAAGAACACTGTGGTGTGTTAGCCTGCCAGTGGAGTGGCAGTGAAAGGATTTACCCGGGACCGACTGTTGGAGAC
This sequence comes from Procambarus clarkii, assembly GCF_040958095.1. Classification (NCBI taxonomy): domain Eukaryota; kingdom Metazoa; phylum Arthropoda; class Malacostraca; order Decapoda; family Cambaridae; genus Procambarus; species Procambarus clarkii. The sequence continues at coordinate 29,424,812 of NC_091217.1, read as the reverse complement.
GATCATCCACTGGGGTATTGAGGACAGGAGGGTGATTTGTGATATCACACGAGACTCCTGTCTAGGGCGTACCCCTTATATCATTCGTGGAGTGGCCGTACCAGCCTTGGTGGCTCAGTACCTGCCAGCAGACCAGCTGGACGTGTGGTTGACGGCCTCCACGAGGTGCCCCCAGTGGACCTGCGTTTTGGCTGACCTGTGGCCCGGGTAGGCTCGGCATTCTCAGAGGACACGTCGTGAGGCCACGAAGAAAGCACCAAGGATTCAGCACCAAGTGGTGTGGCACCAGCGTCTTCAGCAGAAGACCACGATGATGGATTAATCCCCTTGTATAGTGTTAATACCCTCCCCCTGTGCACGTTTGATATTATATATTTAATCGGTGATGGTAATAATTATAATATTAAGTTCTTAGCTTTCTTTCCCTACTCCCTTTAAGTTATTGCGTCACGGATCTCATCCCTTGATAGCCATACTGGCTTGGGAACGGATACATATATCTTCCTCTAACAACATCAGAGTAAGGACCCCGTTGCGTCCCGAGAGGGCCGTAACATAATTGGCATCCCCAGCGGGATCGTCCCCTTGTTAAGTATGTTTGACAGGGGTGGTGAAGTGGCGTAATCCCTGTATATAATTCCCCCTGTGTGACGATTGTGACGTTATACGTCCTGTGCGGTGCTCAGAGTGACTAAGTGCGATATTGTGCAGTGCGGTGCTCGCTGTGATTAAGCGTTAAGTGCAATATTGACTAGTGCGGTGCTCAGTGATTCAGTGCAATATTGTAGAGCGAAGTGTTCGCTTGGACTCGGTGTAATATTGGGTAGTGCGGTGCCCGAAGTGATTACGTGCAATATTGGCAAGTGCAGTGTTTGGTGCGATAAAGTGCAATATTGACGTAGAACAGTGCTCGGTGCGTTAAGTGCTAAGTGTAAGCGGTGTGTAAGTGCTAGTTAAGTGTTCCATCTGTGACAATGGCAGAAAAAGCTACCATCGATGATCTGGACGATGTTCAGGCTTTTCTGAACAGAGTAGACTGCCTTGCCAGATTAAAATATCTGAGCAAACCAGAGCTTGTACTAGTGAGCGCCTACCTGGAGATCAAGATCCGTGCCAGTGATTCCCGTGTGGAGATCTTGTCCAAGGTTCACCGGCACCTGAAGGCAGAAGAGAAACAGGAAGGCGAGACTCCTAGTACAAGGAAGGTGAGGAGATAGCTTCCACGGAAAAGGAAGATAAGGGCAGCGACGTTGACAGTGATGCAGGTGAGCTTAATATCAGCTTCCTAACAGTCAAGATGCGTGCCTGGAAATAAATCGTGAAATAGAATGGAAGAAATTAGAGATGGAACGAGACTTAAAAGAAAAGGAATTGGCGATGAGGCGTTTAGAATTAGAAAGAGAAGAGAAACGAGAGAGAGAAGAGAGAGAAAGAGAAGAAGAAGAGAAGAACGAGAAAGAGAAGAGAAACGAGAAAGAGAAGAACGAGAGAGAGAAGAGAGAGAAAGAGAAAAAGAAGAGAAGAACGAGAAAGAGAAGAGAAACGAGAAAGAGAAGAACGAGAAAGAGAAGAGAAACGAGAAAGAGAAGAACGAGAAAGAGAAGAGAAACGAGAAAGAGAGAACGAGAAAAGAAGAGAAACGAGAAAGAGAAGAACGAGAAAGAGAAGAACGAGAAAGAGAAGAGAAACAGCGAGAGAGAGAAGAAAAGAAAGACAGAGACAACATGAACTAGAAGTATTAAGGTTAGGCGGTGGTCGGAGGCTAACAACGGACACCAGCGGTTTCGATCCGGTAAGGAATATCAAAATGGTCCCCAAATTCAATGAGAGGGAAGTCTCGAAGTTCTTTGCAGCCTTCGAGAAAGTCGCTGCCTCTTTGGAGTGGCCAAGGGAGAATTGGGCCATCATGATACAGTCAGTCTTGACTGGGAAGGCCCAAATCGCCTACTCTACGTTATCCCTTGACGACTCCGGCGATTACGAAGGTGAAGAAAGTGGTGCTCATGGCGTACCAATTGGTACCTGAGGCATATAGGCAAAAGTTCAGAAACCTGAAGAAGACCTCAGAGCACACTTTCACCGATTCGCCACATCAAGGAGCGACTTTTTCAAGAATGGTGTGCCTCTCGGAAGGTGGAGACCAAGGAAGACCTCGAGCAGCTGATTCTGCTCGAGGACTTCAAGGATTGTTTGTCTGGAGACCTCAAGACGTACTTAGAGGAACAGCAGGTAGAGACCTTGAGTGCAGCAGCCACCATGGCTGAAGAGTACATCCTGACTCATAGGCCGTCTGCTAAGTACGTCCCAAGGAATTACCAGCGCCGGTTCGACAGACCTCACGACGAAGAAGAAGAAAGACCCGTCCCACAAAGTGCTAAGAAGACCCCAGGTAGCCCTCGAAGAACAAGTCCTAGTAGTCCGAAACACCGTAGTCCGAGGAGGAACATGGTGTGCTGGACTTGTGGGCAGAAGGGCATATAGCTGCTAGGTGCCGAGGCAGAAGAGGTGGCAGCGCACGTAGGGAGGTGATGATGATGAGCTGTGTTACACCACCAGTAGGAAACCAGTCTACGACGACGCAGGAAGGACCAAGTTTGTTGGCCCCTCACACTTCAACCGGGTATGTAACGAGTGATCATACTGGTAGATCAATTGTAGTGCTCAGAGATAGTGGAGCAGCCCAGTCCCTGATCGTGAAGAGCTCGTTACCCGCGGGAGTAAGTGTGGGCGGGAGACAAGAGGTTGTCCTGGTTGGGTTTCCAAGGACGCAGTACATCGCCCCCTTAGTGCCAGTACATCTCGACTCGCCTTATTTCAGCGGCACATGTGCGTTGGCCGTAGTCGATACCCTCCCTGTGGCTGGGATTGACGTGGTACTAGCCAACGACTTGGTGACCGATTGGAGCACCAATCATCCCAAGGTTGCGGACGAGTCTACCGGAACAGCACGGTCTGAGGCAACAGGCAATGGTAATGTCCAGGTAAAGACAGACCCGGATTTGAACATGTTTTCTCCCCCGCAGATCGACAGTTATCTAGCAGTGTCTCCTGATTCTTCTCTCGACAAGGAACATGAGGTTACGATGGCAGAAGTACCTGAGCTAGAAGAGAGGCCTTGTGTGCAGACACCCACGGACACCAACGAGTCTGGAGCGAAGGCTGAGGTGTGCTTGCGGTATGGCAAGTTACAGCGTGTAGTGGACCAGCCAGAGATTCCCCAGACGTCAGAGGTATGTGAGGTGTGTTCAAAAGGTCTAGTGCCCTCTTCTGTCCAAGCCAGGCTAGTGGATGGTGCCGGCTATGGACATGACAAGCTCAGGAAACTTATCCCTCGACTTACCAAATGTTTCCTATCGGTATTTTGTTTGATTCTCGTATGTGTTCTCGTTTGTGCTCTCGGTGAGGACCGGTGGACGACCCGACGAATGATGGCTCCCATGAACATCGTGAAGAGGTCCCAGGGATTGGAGATTTGTACTGCAGGTGTTGCAGTTGACGAAGGGACCTGGAAGGTGATGGTTGGTACAGGAGGTACGACGTGTAATAATATGAGTGACTGTTTCCGACAGGTTGACACCCCCCGCGTGATTGCTGAGCCTCAACACAGCGTTATGTGGAACGTTGGTCGACCTGACGGTGGCAGAGCGAATGCCACCTGCGACGTACGAACAGCCCCGTTGGGACTAGTTGTGGACCTAGTAGAGTATGCTGTAAGTACTTTTTACCCGCTGTCGCTATCACTCTGAATTATCAGACCCCTGTATTCCAGGTTCCTGTCTCCCTGAAGGACCATCGGACCGGCACCAGAAATGCCGTCTGTGGTCAGCCATCATCGGTGCCACGACATAGGGAAGTGTCGAGTCACCCAGATCGTGTCGAAACCAATCCGTACTCGAGAGAGGTGAGATGATGCCCCTGCTTGACATCGCAGTGGAGACGTGGGAGATGTGGACGATTATATCAGGCAGATCATTGCCTTCTATCTACAAGTTCCCTTTGTGCCAGGGTTCCTTAGTACAGTTCTGTGGACGAGACAGCCTCATCACTCCAGTTCATAGTATAAGTAAGTCCATTTGGAGTTGTGTCGCCCTGCTAATTTGGTTTGTGCTTCTTTTAATAGAACCCCAAACCAAATTCTTTTTGGTGGGGAGGTGTTACGAACCCGGATCCAGCGTCCGAGCAAGGAGCAGTAACAACTACGCCATCTGTGGGTCAGCTCCCGAAACCCCCGCCAAATGAACGACGACACCGTATGAGGACAGCGAATATCGGCCACAAGGGCCAGTTTCCAGTCCTGTGCAGCTCACAACACAGCCGCTCCTGACCTCTGGTGAGGTGGTGCTCCGACGACAGCGCCATCTATGGACTGGATACGTCAGGTGTTTGCGCCCGAACCCGTAAGTGAGGTGTATTAGTGTCCCGGTTATTGATGACGTGTCTGCTTACAGAGCCGATCTGGGACCACTGTGATGGAAGTGGAGTCAGTCTACCCGAGGCAGCCAGTCTCCATACTGTGAAGTTTGCTGCAGCTGTTGTGACGTCGTCCCCCCGGAAGAACACTGTGGTGTGTTAGCCTGCCAGTGGAGTGGCAGTGAAAGGATTTACCCGGGACCGACTGTTGGAGACGATCATCCACTGGGGTATGAGGACAGGAGGGTGATTTGTGATATCACACGAGACTCCTGTCTAGGGCGTACCCCTTATATCGTTCGTGGAGTGGCCGTACCAGCCTTGGTGGCTCAGTACCTGCCAGCAGACCAGCTGGACGTGTGGTTGACGGCCTCCACGTTGGTGCCCCCAGTGGACCTGCGTTTTGGCTGACCTGTGGCCCGGGTAGGCTCGGCATTCTCAGAGGACACGTCGTGAGGCAACGAAGAAAGCACCAAGGATTCAGCACCAAGTGGTGTGGCACCAGCGTCTTCAGCAGAAGACCACGATGATGGATTAATCCCCTTGTATAGTGTTAATACCCTCCCCCTGTGCACGTTTGATATTATATATTTAATCGGTGATGGTAATAATTATAATATTAAGTTCTTAGCTTTCTTTCCCTACTCCCTTTAAGTTAATTGCGTCACGGATCTCATCCCTTGATAGCCAATACTGGCTTGGGAACGGATACATATATCTTCCTCTAACAACATCAGAGTAAGGACCCCGTTGCGTCCCGAGAGGGCCGTAACACTGGCTCCCACTGGTCACTGGCCCCAACTGATCATTGGCCCCAACTTGTTACTGGGCCCCACTGGTCACTGGCCCTTCTGGTCTCTGGTCCAACTGGTCCCCAATGGTCACTGCATGGCCCCCTCTGGTCACTGGGCCCTAAGGATCACTGGCCCCCACTGGTCACTGGCCCCACTGGTCACTGGCCCCACTGGTCACTGGCCCCCACTGGTCACTTGCCCCCACTGGTCACTGGCCCCAACTGGTCACTGGTCTTTATTGGTCATTGGCCCCCCACTGGTCACTGGCCCCCAGTGGTCACTGGCCCCAACAGGGCACTAGCTCCTCACTGGTTACTGGGCCCCACTGGACACTGGGCCCACTGGTCACTGGGCCCCACTGGACACTGGGCCCACTGGTCACTGGCTCCCCAATGGTCACTGGCCCCTACTGGTCACTGGACCTCACTGGTCACTGGCCTCACGTGTCACTGGCCCCTACTGGTCACTGGCCCCCACTGGTCACTGGCCCCAACTGGACACTGGCACCCACTGGACACTGGCCCCAACTGGCCACTGCCCGCCACTGGTCACTGGCCCCCCACTGGTCACTGGTCCGCCACTGGTCACTGGTCCGCCACTGGTCACTAGGCTCCAACTGGTCACTGGCCTCACTGGTCACTAGCCCAAAACTGTTCAATGAGCCCTACTGGTCACTGACCCCACTGGTAACTGGTCCCCCACTGGTCACTGGCACCAACTGTTCACTCGCCCCGCTGGTCACTGGCCCCCCACTGGTCACTGGCCTCACTGGTCACTAGGCCAAAACCGTTCAATGAGCCCTACTGGTCATTGACCCCACTGGTAACTGGTCCCCCACTGGGCGCTGGCCCCAACTGCTCACTCGCCCGGCTGGACACTGGCCCCCACTGGTTACTTGCCCCAACTGGTCACTGGCCCCACTGGTCACTGGCCTCCACTGGTCACTGCCCCCACTAGTCACTGGCCCGAACTGGTCACTGGCCCCACTGATCACTGGCCCCCACTGGTCACAGGTACCACTGGTCACTGGCCCCCCAATGGTCACTGGCCCCACTGGTCACTGGCCCCCCACTGGTCACTGGCCCCACTGGTCACTGGCCCTCACTGGTCACTGGCCCCCACTGGCCACTGGCCCCCACTGGTCACTGGGACCCACTGGTCACTGGCCCCCACTGGTCACTGGCCCCCACTGTTCACTGGTCACTGGCCCCCTCTGGTCACTGGCCCCTCACTGGTATCTGGCCCACCACTGGTCACTGGCCCCCCACTGGTCACTGGTCACTGGCCCCCTCTGGTCATTGACCCCACTGGTGACTGGCCCCCACTGGTCACTGGGCCACACTTGTTACTGGCCCTCACTGGTCATTGGGCCCCACTGGTCAATAGCTCCCTCTGGTTACTTGTCCCCACTGGTCACTGGCCCCCAAAGGTTATTGGCCCCCAATGGTCACTGGCCCCCACTGGTCACTGGCCCTTATGGGTCACTGGCTCCCACTGGTCACTGGCCCCCACTGGTCACTGGCCCCCACTCGTCACTGGCCCCCACTGGTCACTGCCCCCACTGGTCATGGCCCCACTGATCACTGGCCCCTCACTGGTCACTGGGCCCCAATTTTCTCTGGCCCTAACTGATCACTGGCCCCCACTGGTCACTGGGCCCCACTGGTCACTGGCCCCACTGTTCACTGCCCCCCCACTGTTCACTGCCCCCCCACTGGTCAGTGGCCTCCACTCGTCACTGGCCACCACTGGTCACTGGCCCCCAATGGTCACTGGCCCCCAATGGTCACTGGCCCCCACTGGTCACTGGCCCTTATTGGTCACTGGCTCCCACTGGTCACTGGCCCCCACTGGTCAATGGCCCCCACTCGTCACTAGCCCCCACTGGTCACTGGCCCCCACTGGTCACTGGCCCCCACTGGTCACTGGCTCCCACTGGTCACTGGCCCCCACTGGTCACTGGCTCCCACTGGTCACTGGCCCCCACTGGTCACTGGCCCCCACTCGTCACTGGCCCCCACTGGTCACTGGCTCCCACAGGTCACTGGCCCCCACTGGTCACTGGCCCCCACTCGTCACTGGCCACCACTGGTCACTGGCCCTCACTGGTCACTGGCCCCCACTGGTCACTGCCCCCCAACTGGTCACTGGCCTCCACTGGTCACTGGCCTCCACTCGTCACTGGCCCCCACTGGTCACTGGCCCCCACTGGTCACTGGCCCCCACTGGTCACTGGCCCCCACTCGTTACTGGCCCCCAATGGTCACTGGCCCCCACTGGTCACTGGCCATTATGGGTCACTGGCTCCCACTGGTCACTGGCCCCCACTGGTCACTGGCCCCCACTGGTCACTGGCCCCCACTCGTCACTGGCCCCCAATGGTCACTGGCCCCCACTGGTCACTGGCCATTATGGGTCACTGGCTCCCACTGGTCACTGGCCCCCACTTGTCACTGGCCCCCACTCGTCACTGGCCCCCACTGGTCACTGGCCCCCACTCGTTACTGGCCCCCAATGGTCACTAACCCCCACTGGTCACTGGCCATTATGGGTCACTGGCTCCCACTGGTCACTGGCCCCCACTGGTCACTGGCCCCCACTGGTCACTGGCCCCCACTCGTCACTGGCCCCCAATGGTCACTGGCCCCCACTGGTCACTGGCCATTATGGGTCACTGGCTCCCACTGGTCACTGGCCCCCACTTGTCACTGGCCCCCACTCGTCACTGGCCCCCACTGGTCACTGGCCCCCACTGGTCACTGGCCCCCAATGGTCACTGGCCCCCAATGGTCACTGGCCCATCATCATAAAAGTATTTGAGAGAGTGATTAGGAGTCAGGTCACCAATTTCATGGAGACCAATGACCTTCATAACCCAGGCCAACATGGATTTCGAGTGGGAAGATCGTGCCTCTCACAGCTACTTGAGCACTACGACAAAGTCACTGAGGCATTAGAAGAGAAACAGAATGCTGATGTGATATACACGGACTTTGCAAAGGCCTTCGATAAATGTGACCATGGCGTGATAGCACACAAAATGAAGTCAATGGGAATAACCGGTAAAGTAGGACGGTGGATACTCAGTTTTCTGTCAAACAGGACTCAGCGAGTAACTGTCAACCATATAAAATCTAGTCCAAGTGCAGTGAAAAGCTCTGTACCTCAGGGTACAGTCCTTGCACCACTGCTTTTCCTTATTCTCATATCAGATATAGACAAAAATACAAGTCACAGCTTCGTATCATCCTTTGCAGATGACACAAAAATCAGTATGAAAATTACCTCGGCTGAGGACATTGAAAAACTTCAAGCTGATATTATTAAAGTTTTCGACTGGGCATCAGAAAATAACATGATGTTTAACAGTGATAAATTCCAGGTACTCAGGTACGGTAAAAATGAGGACCTTAAACATAATACAGAGTACAAAACACAATCAAATGTACCCATAGTAGGAAAACAGCATGTAAAGGATTTGGGAATAATAATGTCGGACGACCTAACGTTTAAGGAGCATAACCAAGCAAATATTGCGACAGCCAGAAAAATGATAGGATGGATTACGAGAACTTTCAAATCCAGGGATCCCATCACAATGGTTGTACTCTTCAAGGCACTTGTGTTGTCCCGTCTTGAGTACTGCTCAGTACTCACTTCCCCCTTCAAAGCAGGAGAGATTGCTGAAATAGAGGGAATACAGAGAACATATACGGCACGCATAGACGCAATAAAGCACCTAAATTATTGGGATCGTCTCAAAGCCCTCCAAATGTACTCACTAGAAAGAAGACGAGAGAGATATCAAATAATATACACCTGGAAGATACTGGAGGGCCAAGTACCAAATCTACACAGTAAAATAACAACGTACTGGAGTGAACGACATGGAAGAAAATGTAGAATAGAACCAATGAAGAGCAGAGGTGCCATAGGCACAATCAGAGAACACTGTATAAACATCAGAGGTCCGCGGTTGTTCAACGTCCTCCCAGCAAGCATAAGAAATATTGCCGGAACAACCGTGGACATTTTCAATAGGAAACTAGATTTATTCCTCCAAGGAGTGCCGGACCAACCGGGCTGTGGTGGGTATTTGGACTTCGGGCCGCTCCAAGCAACAGCCTGGTGGACCAAACTCTCACAAGTCGAGCCTGGCCTCGGGCCGGGCTTGGGGAGTAGAAGAACTCCCAGAACCCCATCAACCAGGTATCAACCAGGTATCAACCAGGCCCCCACTGGTCACTGGCCCTTATGGGTCACTGGCTCCCACTGGTCACTGGCCCCCACTGGTCACTGGCCCCCACTGGTCACTGGCTCCCACTGGTCACTGGCCCCCACTCGTCACTGGCCCCCACTGGTCACTGCCCCCACTGGTCATGGCCCCACTGATCACTGGCCCCCACTGGTCACTGGGCCCCACTGGTCACTGGCCCCACTGGTCACTGCCCCCCAACTGGTCACTGGCCTCCACTGGTCACTGGCCTCCACTCGTCACTGGCCCCCACTGGTCACTGGCCCCACTGGTCATGGCCCCACTGATCACTGGCCCCTCACTAGTCACTGGGCCCCACTGGTCACTGGCCCTAACTGATCACTTGTCCCCACTGGTCACTGGGCCCCACTGGTCACTTGCCCCCCTGGTCACTGGCCCCCAACTGTTCACTGGCCCCACTAGTTACAGGTCCCACTGGTCACTGGCCCCACTGGTCATTGGCCCCCCCTAGTCACTGGCCCCAACTGTTCACTGGCCCTACTGGTTACAGGTCCCACTGGTTACTGGCCCCCACTGGTCACTGGCCCTACTGGTTACAGACTCCACTGGTCACTGGCCCCCACTGGTCACTGGCCCCAACTGGTCACTGGCGTCACTGGTCACTAGCCTCCACTGGTCATTGGTCCCTACTGGTCCTTTGCCCCAACTGGTCACTGGCCCCCAGTGGTCACTGCTCTTCCAGGAAGAGCAGTGACTCCTAGAACAGGAAGGCGAGACTCCTAGTATAAAGGAAGGTGAGGAAATAGCTTCCACTGAACAGGAAGGCAAGAGCAGTGATATCGAAAGTGATGAGAGTGAACCTCACGTGTCACTAGCCCCTACTGATCACTGGCCCACTAGTCACTGGCGCCACTAGTCACTGGCCTCAACTGGTCACTGGCCCCCACTGGTCACTGGCCCCAACTGGACACTGGCACCCACTGGACACTGGTCAGCCACTGGTCACTGGTCCGCCACTGGTCACTAGGCCCCAACTGGTCACTGGCCTCACTGGTCACTAGGCCCAAACTGTTCAATGAGCCCTACTGGTCACTGGCCCCACTGGTCACTGGCCCCCCCACTGGTCACTAGGCCCCAACTGGTCACTGAGCCTTACTGGTCACTGGCCCCCACTGGTCACTGGCCCCAACTGGTCACTGGCCCCCACTGATCACTGGCCCCAACTGGACACTGGCACCCACTGGACACTGGCCCCAACTGGTCACTGCCCGCCACTGGTCACTGGCCCCTCACTGGTCACTGGCCCCAACTGCTCACTGGCCCCGCTGGTCACTGGCCCCCACTGGTCACTGGGCCCCAACTGGTCACTGAGCCCTATTGGTCACTGCAGGCCCCCACTGGTCACTGTCACCCATCTGGTCACTTGCCCCAACTGGTCACTGGCCCCACTGGTCACTGGCCTCCACTGGTCACTGGCCCCACTGGTCACTGGCCTCCACTGGTTACTGCCCCCCCACTGGTCTCTGTTACCACTGGTCACTGGCCCGAACTGGTCACTGGCCTCTCTGATCACTAGCCCCCACTGGTCACTGGCGTCCACTAGTCAATAGGCCCCAACTGGTCACTGAGCTCTACCGGTCACTGGCCCCCACTGGTCACTGGCCCCCCTCTGGTCACTGGGCCCCACTGGTCACTGGCCCCTCTGGTCACTGCATGGCCCCTCTGGTCACTGGCCCAACTGGTCACTAGCCCCCACTTGTCACTGGACCCCACTGTTCACTGGGCCCCAAGGATCACTGGCCCCCACTGGTTACTAGTCCCCACAGGTCACTGCTCCCCCCACTGGTCACTGGGCCTCACTAGTCACTGGGTCCCACTGGTCACTGGCCTCCACAGGTCACTGGACCCTACTGCTCACTGCCCCCCTACTGGTCACTGGGCCCCACTGTTCACTGGCCGCCACTGGACACTGGCCCCACTGTTCACTGGCCCTCATTGGTCACTGGCCCCACTTATCATTGGCTCCCACTGGTCACTGGCCCCAACTGGTCATTGGCCCAAACTTGTTACTAGGCCCCACTGGTCACTGGCCCTTCTGGTCACTGGCCCCACTGGTCACTGGCCCCCAATGGTCACTTCATGGCCCCCTCTGGTCACTGGGCCCTAAGGATCACTGGCCCCCACTGGTCACTGGCCCCACTGGTCACTGGCCCCACTGGTCACTGGCCCCCACTGGTCACTTGCCCCCACTGGTCATTGGCCCCCAGTGGTCACTGGCCTCAACAGGGCACTAGCTCCTCAATGGTCACTGGGCCCCACTGGACACTGGGCCCACTGGTCACTGGGCCCCACTGGACACTGGGCCCACTGATCACTGGCCCCCCAATGGTCACTGGCCCCTGCTGGTCACTGGACCTCACTGGTCACTGGCCTCACGTGTCACTAGCCCCTACTGATCACTGGCCCCACTAGTCACTGGCGCCACTAGTCACTGGCCTCAACTGGTCACTGGCCCCCACTGGTCACTGGCCCCAACTGGACACTGGCACCCACTGGACACTGGTCAGCCACTGGTCACTGGTCCGCCACTGGTCACTAGGCCCCAACTGGTCACTGGCCTCACTGGTCACTAGGCCCAAACTGTTCAATGAGCCCTACTGGTCACTGGCCCCACTGGTCACTGGCCCCCCCACTGGTCACTAGGCCCCACTGGTCACTGGCCCCCACTGATCACTGGCCCCAACTGGACACTGGCACCCACTGGACACTGGCCCCAACTGGTCACTGCCCGCCACTGGTCACTGGCCCCTCACTGGTCACTGGCCCCAACTGCTCACTGGCCCCGCTGGTCACTGGCCCCCACTGGTCACTGGGCCCCAACTGGTCACTGAGCCCTATTGGTCACTGCAGGCCCCCACTGGTCACTGTCACCCATCTGGTCACTTGCCCCAACTGGTCACTGGCCCCACTGGTCACTGGCCTCCACTGGTCACTGGCCCCACTGATCACTTGCCCCTACTGGTCACTGGCGTCCACTGGTCACTGGCCCCCCACTGGTCACAGGTACCACTGGTCACTGCCTCCCAATGGTCAGTGGCCCCACTGGTCACTGGCCCCCCACTGGTCACTGGCCCCACTGGTCACTGGCCCAAACTGGTCACTGGCTCCCACTGGCCACTGGCACCCACTGGTCACTGGCCCCCACTGGTCACTGGCCCCCACATGTCACTGGTCCCCACTGGTCACTGGTCCCTCTGGTCACTGGCCCTCACTGGTATCTGGTCCCCTCTGGTCACTGGCCCCCTCTGGTCATTGACCCACTGGTGACTGGCCCCCACTGGTCATTGGCCCCACTGGTCACTGGTCCCCTCTGGTCACTGGCCCCCACTGGTCACTGGTCCCCTCTGGTCACTGGCCCCCTCTGGTCATTGACCCCACTGGTGACTGGCCCCTCACTGGTCATTGGGCCCCACTGGTCATTGGCTCCCTCTGGTCACTGGCCCCCACTGGTCACTGGCCCCAATGGTCACTGGCCCCAATGGTCACTGGACCCCACTGGTCACTGGCCCCCACTGGTCACTGGCCCTTATGGGTCACTGGCTCCCACTGGTCACTGGCCCCAACTGGTCATTGGCCCCAACTTGTTACTGGGCCCCACTGGTCACTGGCCCTTCTGGTCACTGGTCCCACTGGTCCCCAATGGTCACTGCATGGCCTCCTCTGGTCACTGGGCCCTAAGGATCACTGGCCCCCACTGGTCACTGGCCCCACTGGTCACTGGCCCCACTGGTCACTGGCCCCCACTGGTCACTTGCCCCCACTGGTCGCTGGCCCCAACTGGTCACTGGTCTTTATTGGTCATTGGCCCCCCACTGGTCACTGGCCCCAACTGCTCACTGGCCCCGCTGGTCACTGGCCCCCCACTGTCACTGGGCCCCAACTGGCCACTGAGCCCTATTGGTCACTGCAGGCCCCCACTGGTCACTGTCCCCCATCTGGTCATTTGCCCCAACTGGTCACTGGCCCCACTGGTCACTGGCCTCCACTGGTTACTGCCCCCCCCCACTGGTCTCTGTTACCACTGGTCACTGGCCCGAACTGGTCACTGGCCTCACTGATCACTGGCCCCCACTGGTCACTGGCGTCCACTAGTCAATAGGCCCCAACTGGTCACTGAGCTCTACCGGTCACTGGCCCCCACTGGTCACTGGCCCCCCTCTGGTCACTGGGCCCCACTGGTCACTGGCCCCTCTGGTCACTGCATGGCCCCTCTGGTCACTGGCCCAACTGGTCACTAGCCCCCACTTGTCACTGGACCCCACTGTTCACTGGGCCCCAAGGATCACTGGCCCCCACTGGTTACTAGTCCCCACAGGTCACTGCTCCCCCCCACTGGTCTGGGCCTCACTAGTCACTGGGTCCCACTGGTCACTGGCCTCCACAGGTCACTGGACCCTACTGCTCACTGCCCCCCTACTGGTCACTGGGCCCCACTGTTCACTGGCCGCCAATTGTCACTGGCCCTCATTGGTCACTGGCCCCACTTTCTTTGGCTCCCACTGGTCACTGGCCCCTACTGGTCATTGGCCCAAACTTGTTACTAGGCCCCACTGGTCACTGGCCCTTCTGGTCACTGGCCCCACTGGTCACTGGCCCCCAATGGTCACTTCATGGCCCCCTATCGTCACTGGGCCCTAAGGATCACTGGCCCCCACTGGTCACTGGCCCCACTGGACACTGGCCCCAACTGGACACTGGCACCCACTGGACACTGGCCCCAACTGGTCACTGCCCGCCACTGGTCACTGGCCCTCCACTGGTCACTGGTCAGCCACTGGTCACTGGTCCGCAACTGGTCACTAGGCCCCAACTGGTCACTGGCCTCACTGGTCACTAGGCCCAAACTGTTCAATGAGCCCTACTGGTCAGTGGCCCCACTGGTCACTGGCCCCCCCACTGGTCACTAGGCCCCAACTGGTCACTGAGCCTTACTGGTCACTGGCCCCCACTGGTCACTGGCCCCAACTGGTCACTGGCCCCCACTGATCACTGGCCCCAACTGGACACTGGCACCCACTGGTGTTACGGCCCTCTCGGGACGCAACGGGGTTCTTACTCAGATGTTATTAGAGGAAGTAGTATCCGGCCCCAAGCCAGTAGTGGCTTTCAAGGAATGAGATCCGTGACGCAAGAAACTTAAAGGGGGAAGGGAAAGAAAGTTAAGAACTTAAGACTATAATTATTACCATCACCAAATAAATAATATATAAGAGTGCACAGGGGGAGGGGTATTAACACTGTACAGGGGAAATACACAATCGTCTTCTCCTGAAGACTCTGGATCCAAATTCTCGGTGCTGAGTCCTCGGTGCTTTCGTAGTCTCTTGACGAATCCTTCGACGAAGCTGAGTCTACCCCAAACACAGGCCAGCCAAAACACAGGTCCACTGGGGGCACCGCCGTGGAGGCCGTCAACCACAAGTCCAGCAGGTCTGCTGGCAGGTTCTGGATCAGCCACGCTGGTCAGGCCACTCCACGAGCGATACTAGGGTAGCGTCCTAGTCAGGAGCCTCGTGTGATACCACAAATCACTCTCCTGTCCTCAATACCCCAGTGGATAATCGTCTCCAGCAGTCGGTCCCGGGTAAGACAATCCTTCTACTGCCACTCCACTGGCAGGGTAACACCACAGTGTTCTTCCGGGAGGCGACTCACAGCTGCTACAGCAAAGCACAAGGTATGGGGACGGCTGCCTTGGGTAGACTGACTCAACTTCCATCACAGCAGTCCCAGGTCGACTCTGTAAGCAGACACGTCATCAATAACTGGGACACACTAAAACACCTCACTTACGGGCTCAGGCACAAACGCCCGTCGTATCCACTCCATAGATGGTGCTGTTGCCTGAGCACCACCTCACCAGAGGTCAGCAGCGGCTGTGTTGAGCGCTGAACAGGACTGGAAACTGGCCCTTGTGGCCAGTACACCTTGTCCTCACCCGGTGTCGTCGTCCATTTGGTGGGGGTTTCGGGAGCTGACCCACAGATGGCGCGGTCGTCACTGCTCCGTGCTCGGACGCTGGATCCGGGTTCGTAACACCTCCCCACCAAAAAGAATTTGGTTTGGGGTTCTATAAAAAGAAACACAAACCAAATTAGTACGGCGACACGACTCCAAATGGACTCACATGCTTTATAAACTGGAACGGCGAGGCTGTCTCGTCCACAGAACCGTACCACTGGAGAACTCTCGCACAAAGGAAACTTGCAGATGTAAGGCAATGACCTGCTTGATGTACTTCTCTACACCTCCACCGAGATGTTAATCCGGAGCATAATCTCACACCTCTCGAGTAAGGATCAGTGTAGACACGATCTGGGGCGACTCGACACTTCCCTGTGTCGTGGCACCGATGATGGCTGATCACAGACGGCATTTCTGGTACCGGTCCGATGGTCCTTCAGGGAGACAGGAACCTGGAATACAGGGGTCTGATAATTCAGAGTGATAGCGACAGTGGGTAAGTCAATACTTACTGCATACACCTCTACTAGGCTTACACCTAGTTTCAACAGGGCTGCTTGCACACCGAAGATGGCATTCGCTCTGCCCACGTCAGGTCGACCAACGTTCCTTATAACGCTGTATTGAGGCTCAGCAATCACGCGGGGGGTGTCAACCTGTCGGAAACAGTCACTCATATTATCATTTCTCGTACCTCCTGTATCTACCATCACCTTCCAGGTCCCTTCTTCGACTGCAACACTCACAGTGCACGTCTCTAATCCCTGGGATCTCTTCACGATGTTCAAGGGAGCCATCATCCTTCGGGTCGTCCACCGGTCCTTACTGAGAACACTGAGAACACATACGAGAACAAAACAAAGTATCGCTAAGAAACATGGGGCCAATTGAGGGATAAGCTTCCCGAGCCTATCATGTCCATAGCCGGCAATATCTACTAGCCTGGTTTGGACCAAAGAGGGCACTAGACCTTTCGAACACACCTCACATACCTCTGATGCCTGGGGAATCTCTGGCCGGTTCAATGAACACTGTACCTTGCCATACCGCAAGTACACATCCGCCTTCGCTCCAGACTCGTTGGTATCCGTGGGTGCCTGCACACAAGGCCTCTCTTCTTGCTCAGGTACTTCTGCCCTCGTAACCTCATGTTCCTTGTCGAGAGAAGAATCAGGAGATTCTGCTAGAACACTGTCGATCTGCGGGTGAGAGGACAAATTAAACCTGTTTGAATCCGGGTCTGCCTTTACCTGGATATTACCATTGCCTGCCGTTACCTCCGACCTTGCTGTTTCGGCTGACTCGTCCGCGACCTTGGGAAGATTGATGCTCCAATCTGTCACCAAGTCGTTGGCTAGTACCACGTCAATCCCAGCCACAGGGAGGGTATCGACTACTGCCAACGCACATGTGCCGCTGAAATAAGGCGAGTCGAGATGTACTGGCACTAAGGGGGCGATGTACCGCGTCCTTGGAAACCCAACCAGGCCAACCTTTGGTCTCCCATCCACACTCACTCCTTCGGGTAACGAGCTTCTCACGATCAGGGACTGGGCTGCTCCACTATCTCTGAGCACTACAACTGATCTTCCAGTATGATCACTTGTTACATACCCGCTTGAAGTGTGAGGGGTGAACAAACTTGGTTCTTCCTGCGTCGTCGTCGACTGGCTTCCTGCTGGTGGTATTACACAGCTCATCATCATCACCTCCCTACGTGCGCTGTCACCTCTTCTGCCTCGGCACATAGCAGCTACATGCCCTTTCTGCCCACAGGTCCAGCACACCACATTCCTCCTCGGACTCCGGTGTTTAGGACTGTTAGGACTCGTCCTTCGAGGGCTACTTGGGGGCGTCTTCTTAGCGCTTCGTGGGACGGGGGTCTCTTCTTCGTCCTGAGTTTTGTCAAACCGGCGTTAGTAATGCCTTGGGACGTACTTAGCAGAAGGCCGATGCGTCAGGATATACTCTTCAGCCATGGTGGCTGCCGCACTCAAGGTCTCTACCTGCTGTTCCTCTAAGTACGTCTTCAGGTCTCCAGACAAACAATCCTTGAAGTCCTCTAGCAGTATAAGCTGCTCGAGGTCTTCTTTGGTCTCCACCTTCCGAGAGGCACACCATTCCTGAAAAAGTCGCTCCTTGATAGTGGCGAATTCGGTGAAAGTGTGTTCTGAGGTCTTCTTCAGGTTCCTGAACTTCTGCCTGTAGGCCTCAGGTACCAATTGGTACGCCATGAGAACGACCTTCTTCACCTTGTCATAATCGCCGGAGTCGTCAAGGGATAACGTGGAGTATGCGATTTGGGCCTTCCCAGTCAAGACTGACTGTATCATGATGGCCCAATTCTCCCTTGGCCACTCCAAAGAGGCAGCGACTTTCTCGAAGGCTGCAAAGAACTTTGACACTTCCTTCTCATGGAATTTGGGGACCATTTTGATGTTTCTTACCGGATCGAAACTACTGGTTTCCGTTGTTGGCCTCCGACCACCGCCTAGTCGCAATACTTCTAGTTCATGTTGTCTCTGTCCTTCGTTTTCTTCTCTCTCTCGCTGTTCTCTCTCTCGTCTCTCTTCTCTTTCTCGCTCTTCCCTTTCTCGTTTCTCTTCTCTTTCTCGCTCTTCTCTTCTTTCTTCTCTTTCTCTCTCTCTCTCTCGTTTCTCTTCTCTTTCTAATTCTAAACGCCTTATCTCTAATTCCTTTCCTAATCTCTCTCTTTCCATTTCTAATTTCTTGTCTTCTCTCTTTCTCGCTTCCTCTTCTCTCTCTTTAGCGATTTCTAGCTTTTTCCATTCTATTTCACGATGGATCTCTAGTTCACGCATCTTCACAGTGAGCACACTTATATTTAGTTCACTCTCATCACTTTCGATATCACTGCTCTTGCCTTCCTGTTCAGTGGAAGCTATTTCCTCACCTTCCTTTATACTAGGAGTCTCGCCTTCCTGTTTCTCTGCCTTCAAATGCCGGTGAACCTTGGACAAGATCTCCACACGGGAATCACTGGCACGGATCTTGATCTACAGGTAGGCGCAAGTTCCGGTTTGCTCAGATATTTTAATCTGGCAAGACAGTCCTCTCCGTTCAGAAAAGCCTGAACCTCGTCCAGATCATGATGGTAGCTTTTTCTGCCATTTTCACAGACGGAACACTTAACTAGCACTTAACACACGCTTTCACGTTAGCACTTAACGCACCGAGTACTGTTCTACGCCAATATTGCACTTTATCGCACCTGGCGCCTCACTTGCCAATATTGCACGTAATTACTTCGGGCACCGCACTACCCAATATTGCACTGAATCACAGCGAACACTTCACTCTACAATATTGCACTGAATCACGACGAGCACCGCACTACACAATATTGCACTTAATCGCTTAATCACAGCGAGCACCACACTGCACAATATCGCACTTAGTCACTCGAGCACCGCACAGGACGTATAACGTCCCAATCGTCACACACAGGGGGAATTATTTACAGGGATTACGCCACTTCACCACCCCTGTCAAACATACTTAACAAGGGGACGGATCCCGCTGGGGATGCCAATTATGTTACGGCCCTCTCGGGACGCAACGGGGTTCTTACTCTGATGTTATTAGACGAAGTAGTATCCGGCCCCAAGCCAGTAGTGGCTTTCAAGGAATGAGATCCGTGACGCAAGAAACTTAAAGGGGGAAGGGAAAGAAAGTTAAGAACTTAAGACTATAATTATTACCATCACCAAATAAATAATATATAAAAGAGTGCACAGGGGGAGGGATATTAACACTGTACAGGGGAAATACACAATCGTCTTCTCCTGAAGACTCTGGATCCAAATTCTCGGTGCTGAGTCCTAGGTGCTTTCGTAGTCTCTTGACGAATCCTTCGACCAAGCTGAGTCTACCCCAAACACAGGCCAGCCAAAACACAGGTCCACTGGGGGCACCGCCGTGGAGGCCGTCAACCACAAGTCCAGCAGGTCTGCTGGCAGGTTCTGGATCAGCCACGCTGGTCAGGCCACTCCACGAGCGATACTAGGGTAGCGCCCAAGTCAGGAGCCTCGTGTGATACCACAAATCACTCTCCTGTCCTCAATACCCCAGTGGATAATCGTCTCCAGCAGTTGGTCCCGGGTAAGACAATCCTTCTACTGCCACTCCACTGGCAGGGTAACACCACAGTGTTCTTCCGGGAGGCGACTCACAGCTGCTACAGCAAAGCACAAGGTATGGGGACGGCTGCCTTGGG
Organism: Procambarus clarkii; assembly: GCF_040958095.1. Taxonomy (NCBI): domain Eukaryota; kingdom Metazoa; phylum Arthropoda; class Malacostraca; order Decapoda; family Cambaridae; genus Procambarus; species Procambarus clarkii. The sequence goes on along the minus strand of NC_091217.1, from coordinate 29,405,131 downwards.
TAGACTGACTCAACTTCCATCACAGCAGTCCCAGGTCGACTCTGTAAGCAGACACGTCATCAATAACTGGGACACACTAAAACACCTCACTTACGGGCTCAGGCACGAACGCCCGTCGTATCCACTCCATAGATGGCGCTGTTGTCTGAGCACCACCTCACCAGAGGTCAGCAGCGGCTGTGTTGAGCGCTGAACAGGACTGGAAACTGGCCCTTGTGGCCAGCACACCTTGTCCTCACCCGGTGTCGTCGTCCATTTCGTGGGAGTTTCGGGAGCTGACCCACAGATGGCGCGGTCGTCACTGCTCCGTGCTCGGACGCTGGATCCGGGTTCGTAACAACTGGACACTGGCCCCAACTGGTCACTGCCCGCCACTGGTCACTGGCCCCTCACTGGTCACTGGCCCCAACTGCTCACTGGCCCCGCTGGTCACTGGCCCCCACTGGTCACTGGGCCCCAACTGGTCACTGAGCCCTATTGGTCACTGCAGGCCCCCACTGGTCACTGTCACCCATCTGGTCACTTGCCCCAACTGGTCACTGGCCCCACTGGTCACTGGCCTCCACTGGTCACTGGCCCCAACTGCTCACTCCCCGCTGGTCACTGGCCCCCACTGGTCACTGGGCCCCAACTGGTCACTGAGCCCTATTGGTCACTGCAGGCCCCCACTGGTCACTGTCACCCATCTGGTCACTTGCCCCAACTGGTCACTGGCCCCACTGGTCACTGGCCTCCACTGGTCACTGGCCCCACTGATCACTTGCCCCCACTGGTCACTGGCGTCCACTAGTCACTGGCCCCCCACTGGTCACAGGTACCACTGGTCACTGCCTCCCAATGGTCACTGGCCCCACTGGTCACTGGCCCAAACTGGTCACTGTCTCCCACTGGCCACTGGCACCCACTGGTCACTGGCCCCCACTGGTCACTGGCCCCCACTGGTCACTGGTCCCCACTGGTCCCCTCTGGTCACTGGCCCTCACTGGTATCTGGCCCCCCTCTGGGCACTGGCCCCCTCTGGTCATTGACCCCACTGGTGACTGGCCCCCCACTGGTCACTGGCCTCCACTGGTCACTGGTCCCCTCTGGTCACTGGCCCCCACTGATCACTGGTCCCCTCTGGTCACTGGCCTCCTCTGGTCATTGACCCCACTGGTGACTGGCCCCTCACTGGTCATTGGGCCCCACTGGTCATTGGCTCCCTCTGGTCACTGGCCCCCACTGGTCACTGGCCCCCAATGGTCACTGGCCCCAATGGTCACTGGCCCCCACTGGTCACTGGCCCCCACTGGTCACTGGCCCTTATGGGTCACTGGCTGTTACGAACCCGGATCCAGCGTCCGAGCAAGGAGCAGTAACAACTACGCCATCTGTGGGTCAGCTCCCGAAACCCCCGCCAAATGAACGACGACACCGTATGAGGACGGCGAATATCGGCCACAAGGGCCAGTTTCCAGTCCTGTGCAGCTCACAACACAGCCGCTCCTGACCTCTGGTGAGGTGGTGCTCCGACGACAGCGCCATCTATGGACTGGATACGTCAGGTGTTTGCGCCCGAACCCGTAAGTGAGGTATTAGTGTCCCGGTTATTGATGACGTGTCTGCTTACAGAGCCGACCTGGGACCACTGTGATGGAAGTGGAGTCAGTCTACCCGAGGCAGCCAGTCTCCATACTGTGAAGTTTGCTGCAGCTGTTGTGACGTCGTCCCCCCGGAAGAACACTGTGGTGTGTTAGCCTGCCAGTGGAGTGGCAGTGAAAGGATTTACCCGGGACCGACTGTTGGAGACGATCATCCACTGGGGTATTGAGGACAGGAGGGTGATTTGTGATATCACGAGACTCCTGTCTAGGGCGTACCCCTTATATCATTCGTGGAGTGGCCGTACTAGCCTTGGTGGCTCAGTACCTGCCAGCAGACCAGCTGGACGTGTGGTTGACGGCCTCCACGATGGTGCCCCCAGTGGACCTGCGTTTTGGCTGACCTGTGGCCCGGGTAGGCTCGGCATTCTCAGAGGACACGTCGTGAGGCCACGAAGAAAGCACCAAGGATTCAGCACCAAGTGGTGTGGCACCAGCGTCTTCAGCAGAAGACCACGATGATGGATTAATCCCCTTGTATAGTGTTAATACCCTCCCCCTGTGCACGTTTGATATTATATATTTAATCGGTGATGGTAATAATTATAATATTAAGTTCTTAGCTTTCTTTCCCTACTCCCTTTAAGTTAATTGCATCACGGATCTCATCCCTTGATAGCCAATACTGGCTTGGGAACGGATACATATATCTTCCTCTAACAACATCAGAGTAAGGACCCCGTTGCGTCCCGAGAGGGCCGTAACATAATTGGCATCCCCAGCGGGATTCGTCCCCTTGTTAAGTATGTTTGACAGGGGTGGTGAAGTGGCGTAATCCCTGTATATAATTCCCCCTGTGTGACGATTGTGACGTTATACGTCCTGTGCGGTGCTCAGAGTAACTAAGAGCGATATTGTGCAGTACGGTGCTCGCTGTGATTAAGCGGTTAAGTGCAATATTGACTAGTGCGGTGCTCAGTGATTCAGTGCAATATTGTAGAGCGAAGTGTTCGCTTGGACTCGGTGTAATATTGGGTAGTGCGGTGCCCGAAGTGATTACGTGCAATATTGGCAAGTGCAGTGTTTGGTGCGATAAAGTGCAATATTGACGTAGAACAGTGCTCGGTGCGTTAAGTGCTAAAGTGTAAGCGGTGTGTCAAGTGCTAGTTAAGTGTTCCATCGGTGACAATGGCAGAAAAAGCTACCATCGATGATCTGGACGATGTTCAGGCTTTTCTGAACAGAGTAGACTGCCTTGCCAGATTAAAATATCTGAGCAAACCAGAGCTTGTACTAGTGAGCGCCTACCTGGAGATAAAGATCCGTGCCAGTGATTCCCGTGTGGAGATCTTGTCCAAGGTTCACCGGCACCTGAAGGCAGAAGAGAAACAGGAAGGCGAGACTCCTAGTACAAGGGAAGGTGAGGAGATAGCTTCCACGGAAAAGGAAGATAAGGGCAGCGACGTTGACAGTGATGCAGGTGAGCTTAATATCAGCTTCCTAACTGTCAAGATGCGTGCCTTGGAAATAAATCGTGAAATAGAATGGAAGAAATTAGAGATGGAACGAGACTTAAAAGAAAAGGAATTGGCGATGAGGCGTTTAGAATTAGAAAGAGAAGAGAAACGAGAGAGAGAAGAGAGAGAAAGAGAAGAAAGAAGAGAAGAACGAGAAAGAGAAGAGAAACGAGAAAGAGAAGAACGAGAGAGAGAAGAGAGAGAAAGAGAAAAAGAAGAGAAGAACGAGAAAGAGAAGAGAAACGAGAAAGAGAAGAACGAGAAAGAGAAGAGAAACGAGAAAGAGAAGAACGAGAAAGAGAAGAGAAACGAGAAAGAGAAGAACGAGAAAAAGAAGACGAGAAAGAGAAGAACGAGAAAGAGAAGAACGAGAAAGAGAAGAGAAACAGCGAGAGAGAGAAGAAAAAGAAAGACAGAGACAACATGAACTAGAAGTATTAAGGTTAGGCGGTGGTCGGAGGCTAACAACGGACACCAGCGGTTTCGATCCGGTAAGGAATATCAAAATGGTCCCCAAATTCAATGAGAGGGAAGTCTCGAAGTTCTTTGCAGCCTTCGAGAAAGTCGCTGCCTCTTTGGAGTGGCCAAGGGAGAATTGGGCCATCATGATACAGTCAGTCTTGACTGGGAAGGCCCAAATCGCCTACTCTACGTTATCCCTTGGCGACTCCGGCGATTACGATATGGTGAAGAAAGTGGTGCTCATGGCGTACCAATTGGTACCTGAGGCATATAGGCAAAAGTTCAGAAACCTGAAGAAGACCTCAGAGCACACTTTCACCGAATTCGCCACCATCAAGGAGCGACTTTTTCAAGAATGGTGTGCCTCTCGGAAGGTGGAGACCAAGGAAGACCTCGAGCAGCTGATTCTGCTCGAGGACTTCAAGGATTGTTTGTCTGGAGACCTCAAGACGTGCTTAGAGGAACAGCAGGTAGAGACCTTGAGTGCAGCAGCCACCATGGCTGAAGAGTACATCCTGACTCATAGGCCGTCTGCTAAGTACGTCCCAAGGAATTACCAGCGCCGGTTCGACAGACCTCACGACGAAGAAGAAGAAAGACCCGTCCCACAAAGTGCTAAGAAGACTCCCCCAGGTAGCCCTCGAAGAACAAGTCCTAGTAGTCCGAAACACCGTAGTCCGAGGAGGAACATGGTGTGCTGGACTTGTGGGCAGAAGGGGCATATAGCTGCTAGGTGCCGAGGCAGAAGAGGTGGCAGCGCACGTAGGGAGGTGATGATGATGAGCTGTGTTACACCACCAGTAGGAAACCAGTCTACGACGACGCAGGAAGGACCAAGTTTGTTGGCCCCTCACACTTCAACCGGGTATGTAACAAGTGATCATACTGGTAGATCAATTGTAGTGCTCAGAGATAGTGGAGCAGCCCAGTCCCTGATCGTGAAGAGCTCGTTACCCGCGGGAGTAAGTGTGGGCGGGAGACAAGAGGTTGTCCTGGTTGGGTTTCCAAGGACGCAGTACATCGCCCCCTTAGTGCCAGTACATCTCGACTCGCCTTATTTTAGCGGCACATGTGCGTTGGCCGTAGTCGATACCCTCCCTGTGGCTGGGATTGACGTGGTACTAGCCAACGACTTGGTGACCGATTGGAGCACCAATCATCCCAAGGTTGCGGACGAGTCTACCGGAACAGCACGGTCTGAGGCAACAGGCAATGGTAATGTCCAGGTAAAGACAGACCCGGATTTGAACATGTTTTCTCCCCCGCAGATCGACAGTTATCTAGCAGTGTCTCCTGATTCTTCTCTCGACAAGGAACATGAGGTTACGATGGCAGAAGTACCTGAGCTAGAAGAGAGGCCTTGTGTGCAGACACCCACGGACACCAACGAGTCTGGAGCGAAGGCTGAGGTGTGCTTGCGGTATGGCAAGTTACAGCGTGTAGTGGACCAGCCAGAGATTCCCCAGACGTCAGAGGTATGTGAGGTGTGTTCAAAAGGTCTAGTGCCCTCTTCTGTCCAAGCCAGGCTAGTGGATGGTGCCGGCTATGGACATGACAAGCTCAGGAAACTTATCCCTCGACTTACCAAATGTTTCCTATCGGTATTTTGTTTGATTCTCGTATGTGTTCTCGTTTGTGCTCTCGGTGAGGACCGGTGGACGACCCGACGAATGATGGCTCCCATGAACATCGTGAAGAGGTCCCAGGGATTGGAGATTTGTACTGCAGGTGTTGCAGTTGACGAAGGGACCTGGAAGGTGATGGTTGGTACAGGAGGTACGACGTGTAATAATATGAGTGACTGTTTCCGACAGGTTGACACCCCCCGCGTGATTGCTGAGCCTCAACACAGCGTTATGTGGAACGTTGGTCGACCTGACGGTGGCAGAGCGAATGCCACCTGCGACGTACGAACAGCCCCGTTGGGACTAGTTGTGGACCTAGTAGAGTATGCTGTAAGTACTGTTTTACCCGCTGTCGCTATCACTCTGAATTATCAGACCCCTGTATTCCAGGTTCCTGTCTCCCTGAAGGACCATCGGACCGGCACCAGAAATGCCGTCTGTGGTCAGCCATCATCGGTGCCACGACATAGGGAAGTGTCGAGTCACCCCAGATCGTGTCGAAACCAATCCGTACTCGAGAGAGGTGAGATGATGCCCCTGCTTGACATCGCAGTGGAGACGTGGGAGATGTGGACGATTATATCAGGCAGATCATTGCCTTCTATCTACAAGTTCCCTTTGTGCCAGGGTTCCTTAGTACAGTTCTGTGGACGAGACAGCCTCATCACTCCAGTTCATAGTATAAGTAAGTCCATTTGGAGTTGTGTCGCCCTGCTAATTTGGTTTGTGCTTCTTTTAATAGAACCCCAAACCAAATTCTTTTTGGTGGGGAGGTGTTACGAACCCGGATCCAGCGTCCGAGCAAGGAGCAGTAACAACTACGCCATCTGTGGGTCAGCTCCCGAAACCCCCGCCAAATGAACGACGACACCGTATGAGGACAGCGAATATCGGCCACAAGGGCCAGTTTCCAGTCCTGTGCAGCTCACAACACAGCCGCTCCTGACCTCTGGTGAGGTGGTGCTCCGACGACAGCGCCATCTATGGACTGGATACGTCAGGTGTTTGCGCCCGAACCCGTAAGTGAGGTGTATTAGTGTCCCGGTTATTGATGACGTGTCTGCTTACAGAGCCGATCTGGGACCACTGTGATGGAAGTGGAGTCAGTCTACCCGAGGCAGCCAGTCTCCATACTGTGAAGTTTGCTGCAGCTGTTGTGACGTCGTCCCCCCGGAAGAACACTGTGGTGTGTTAGCCTGCCAGTGGAGTGGCAGTGAAAGGATTTACCCGGGACCGACTGTTGGAGACGATCATCCACTGGGGTATTGAGGACAGGAGGGTGATTTGTGATATCACACGAGACTCCTGTCTAGGGCGTACCCCTTATATCGTTCGTGGAGTGGCCGTACCAGCCTTGGTGGCTCAGTACCTGCCAGCAGACCAGCTGGACGTGTGGTTGACGGCCTCCACGTTGGTGCCCCCAGTGGACCTGCGTTTTGGCTGACCTGTGGCCCGGGTAGGCTCGGCATTCTCAGAGGACACGTCGTGAGGCAACGAAGAAAGCACCAAGGATTCAGCACCAAGTGGTGTGGCACCAGCGTCTTCAGCAGAAGACCACGATGATGGATTAATCCCCTTGTATAGTGTTAATACCCTCCCCCTGTGCACGTTTGATATTATATATTTAATCGGTGATGGTAATAATTATAATATTAAGTTCTTAGCTTTCTTTCCCTACTCCCTTTAAGTTAATTGCGTCACGGATCTCATCCCTTGATAGCCAATACTGGCTTGGGAACGGATACATATATTTCCTCTAACAACATCAGAGTAAGGACCCCGTTGCGTCCCGAGAGGGCCGTAACACTGGCTCCCACTGGTCACTGGCCCCAACTGATCATTGGCCCCAACTTGTTACTGGGCCCCACTGGTCACTGGCCCTTCTGGTCTCTGGTCCAACTGGTCCCCAATGGTCACTGCATGGCCCCCTCTGGTCACTGGGCCCTAAGGATCACTGGCCCCCACTGGTCACTGGCCCCACTGGTCACTGGCCCCACTGGTCACTGGCCCCCACTGGTCACTTGCCCCCACTGGTCACTGGCCCCAACTGGTCACTGGTCTTTATTGGTCATTGGCCCCCCACTGGTCACTGGCCCCCAGTGGTCACTGGCCCCAACAGGGCACTAGCTCCTCACTGGTTACTGGGCCCCACTGGACACTGGGCCCACTGGTCACTGGGCCCCACTGGACACTGGGCCCACTGGTCACTGGCTCCCCAATGGTCACTGGCCCCTACTGGTCACTGGACCTCACTGGTCACTGGCCTCACGTGTCACTGGCCCCTACTGGTCACTGGCCCCCACTGGTCACTGGCCCCAACTGGACACTGGCACCCACTGGACACTGGCCCCAACTGGCCACTGCCCGCCACTGGTCACTGGCCCCCCACTGGTCACTGGTCCGCCACTGGTCACTGGTCCGCCACTGGTCACTAGGCTCCAACTGGTCACTGGCCTCACTGGTCACTAGCCCAAAACTGTTCAATGAGCCCTACTGGTCACTGACCCCACTGGTAACTGGTCCCCCACTGGTCACTGGCACCAACTGTTCACTCGCCCCGCTGGTCACTGGCCCCCCACTGGTCACTGGCCTCACTGGTCACTAGGCCAAAACCGTTCAATGAGCCCTACTGGTCATTGACCCCACTGGTAACTGGTCCCCCACTGGGCGCTGGCCCCAACTGCTCACTCGCCCGGCTGGACACTGGCCCCCACTGGTTACTTGCCCCAACTGGTCACTGGCCCCACTGGTCACTGGCCTCCACTGGTCACTGCCCCCACTAGTCACTGGCCCGAACTGGTCACTGGCCCCACTGATCACTGGCCCCCACTGGTCACAGGTACCACTGGTCACTGGCCCCCCAATGGTCACTGGCCCCACTGGTCACTGGCCCCCCACTGGTCACTGGCCCCACTGGTCACTGGCCCTCACTGGTCACTGGCCCCCACTGGCCACTGGCCCCCACTGGTCACTGGGACCCACTGGTCACTGGCCCCCACTGGTCACTGGCCCCCACTGTTCACTGGTCACTGGCCCCCTCTGGTCACTGGCCCCTCACTGGTATCTGGCCCACCACTGGTCACTGGCCCCCCACTGGTCACTGGTCACTGGCCCCCTCTGGTCATTGACCCCACTGGTGACTGGCCCCCACTGGTCACTGGGCCACACTTGTTACTGGCCCTCACTGGTCATTGGGCCCCACTGGTCAATAGCTCCCTCTGGTTACTTGTCCCCACTGGTCACTGGCCCCCAAAGGTTATTGGCCCCCAATGGTCACTGGCCCCCACTGGTCACTGGCCCTTATGGGTCACTGGCTCCCACTGGTCACTGGCCCCCACTGGTCACTGGCCCCCACTCGTCACTGGCCCCCACTGGTCACTGCCCCCACTGGTCATGGCCCCACTGATCACTGGCCCCTCACTGGTCACTGGGCCCCAATTTTCTCTGGCCCTAACTGATCACTGGCCCCCACTGGTCACTGGGCCCCACTGGTCACTGGCCCCACTGTTCACTGCCCCCCCACTGTTCACTGCCCCCCCACTGGTCAGTGGCCTCCACTCGTCACTGGCCACCACTGGTCACTGGCCCCCAATGGTCACTGGCCCCCAATGGTCACTGGCCCCCACTGGTCACTGGCCCTTATTGGTCACTGGCTCCCACTGGTCACTGGCCCCCACTGGTCAATGGCCCCCACTCGTCACTAGCCCCCACTGGTCACTGGCCCCCACTGGTCACTGGCCCCCACTGGTCACTGGCTCCCACTGGTCACTGGCCCCCACTGGTCACTGGCTCCCACTGGTCACTGGCCCCCACTGGTCACTGGCCCCCACTCGTCACTGGCCCCCACTGGTCACTGGCTCCCACAGGTCACTGGCCCCCACTGGTCACTGGCCCCCACTCGTCACTGGCCACCACTGGTCACTGGCCCTCACTGGTCACTGGCCCCCACTGGTCACTGCCCCCCAACTGGTCACTGGCCTCCACTGGTCACTGGCCTCCACTCGTCACTGGCCCCCACTGGTCACTGGCCCCCACTGGTCACTGGCCCCCACTGGTCACTGGCCCCCACTCGTTACTGGCCCCCAATGGTCACTGGCCCCCACTGGTCACTGGCCATTATGGGTCACTGGCTCCCACTGGTCACTGGCCCCCACTGGTCACTGGCCCCCACTGGTCACTGGCCCCCACTCGTCACTGGCCCCCAATGGTCACTGGCCCCCACTGGTCACTGGCCATTATGGGTCACTGGCTCCCACTGGTCACTGGCCCCCACTTGTCACTGGCCCCCACTCGTCACTGGCCCCCACTGGTCACTGGCCCCCACTCGTTACTGGCCCCCAATGGTCACTAACCCCCACTGGTCACTGGCCATTATGGGTCACTGGCTCCCACTGGTCACTGGCCCCCACTGGTCACTGGCCCCCACTGGTCACTGGCCCCCACTCGTCACTGGCCCCCAATGGTCACTGGCCCCCACTGGTCACTGGCCATTATGGGTCACTGGCTCCCACTGGTCACTGGCCCCCACTTGTCACTGGCCCCCACTCGTCACTGGCCCCCACTGGTCACTGGCCCCCACTGGTCACTGGCCCCCAATGGTCACTGGCCCCCAATGGTCACTGGCCCATCATCATAAAAGTATTTGAGAGAGTGATTAGGAGTCAGGTCACCAATTTCATGGAGACCAATGACCTTCATAACCCAGGCCAACATGGATTTCGAGTGGGAAGATCGTGCCTCTCACAGCTACTTGAGCACTACGACAAAGTCACTGAGGCATTAGAAGAGAAACAGAATGCTGATGTGATATACACGGACTTTGCAAAGGCCTTCGATAAATGTGACCATGGCGTGATAGCACACAAAATGAAGTCAATGGGAATAACCGGTAAAGTAGGACGGTGGATACTCAGTTTTCTGTCAAACAGGACTCAGCGAGTAACTGTCAACCATATAAAATCTAGTCCAAGTGCAGTGAAAAGCTCTGTACCTCAGGGTACAGTCCTTGCACCACTGCTTTTCCTTATTCTCATATCAGATATAGACAAAAATACAAGTCACAGCTTCGTATCATCCTTTGCAGATGACACAAAAATCAGTATGAAAATTACCTCGGCTGAGGACATTGAAAAACTTCAAGCTGATATTATTAAAGTTTTCGACTGGGCATCAGAAAATAACATGATGTTTAACAGTGATAAATTCCAGGTACTCAGGTACGGTAAAAATGAGGACCTTAAACATAATACAGAGTACAAAACACAATCAAATGTACCCATAGTAGGAAAACAGCATGTAAAGGATTTGGGAATAATAATGTCGGACGACCTAACGTTTAAGGAGCATAACCAAGCAAATATTGCGACAGCCAGAAAAATGATAGGATGGATTACGAGAACTTTCAAATCCAGGGATCCCATCACAATGGTTGTACTCTTCAAGGCACTTGTGTTGTCCCGTCTTGAGTACTGCTCAGTACTCACTTCCCCCTTCAAAGCAGGAGAGATTGCTGAAATAGAGGGAATACAGAGAACATATACGGCACGCATAGACGCAATAAAGCACCTAAATTATTGGGATCGTCTCAAAGCCCTCCAAATGTACTCACTAGAAAGAAGACGAGAGAGATATCAAATAATATACACCTGGAAGATACTGGAGGGCCAAGTACCAAATCTACACAGTAAAATAACAACGTACTGGAGTGAACGACATGGAAGAAAATGTAGAATAGAACCAATGAAGAGCAGAGGTGCCATAGGCACAATCAGAGAACACTGTATAAACATCAGAGGTCCGCGGTTGTTCAACGTCCTCCCAGCAAGCATAAGAAATATTGCCGGAACAACCGTGGACATTTTCAATAGGAAACTAGATTTATTCCTCCAAGGAGTGCCGGACCAACCGGGCTGTGGTGGGTATTTGGACTTCGGGCCGCTCCAAGCAACAGCCTGGTGGACCAAACTCTCACAAGTCGAGCCTGGCCTCGGGCCGGGCTTGGGGAGTAGAAGAACTCCCAGAACCCCATCAACCAGGTATCAACCAGGTATCAACCAGGCCCCCACTGGTCACTGGCCCTTATGGGTCACTGGCTCCCACTGGTCACTGGCCCCCACTGGTCACTGGCCCCCACTGGTCACTGGCTCCCACTGGTCACTGGCCCCACTCGTCACTGGCCCCCACTGGTCACTGCCCCCACTGGTCATGGCCCCACTGATCACTGGCCCCCACTGGTCACTGGGCCCCACTGGTCACTGGCCCCACTGGTCACTGCCCCCCAACTGGTCACTGGCCTCCACTGGTCACTGGCCTCCACTCGTCACTGGCCCCCACTGGTCACTGGCCCCACTGGTCATGGCCCCACTGATCACTGGCCCCTCACTAGTCACTGGGCCCCACTGGTCACTGGCCCTAACTGATCACTTGTTCCCCACTGGTCACTGGGCCCCACTGGTCACTTGCCCCCCTGGTCACTGGCCCCCAACTGTTCACTGGCCCCACTAGTTACAGGTCCCACTGGTCACTGGCCCCACTGGTCATTGGCCCCCCCCCTAGTCACTGGCCCCAACTGTTCACTGGCCCTACTGGTTACAGGTCCCACTGGTTACTGGCCCCCACTGGTCACTGGCCCTACTGGTTACAGACTCCACTGGTCACTGGCCCCCACTGGTCACTGGCCCCAACTGGTCACTGGCGTCACTGGTCACTAGCCTCCACTGGTCATTGGTCCCTACTGGTCCTTTGCCCCAACTGGTCCACTGGCCCCCAGTGGTCACTGCTCTTCCAGGAAGAGCAGTGACTCCTAGAACAGGAAGGCGAGACTCCTAGTATAAAGGAAGGTGAGGAAATAGCTTCCACTGAACAGGAAGGCAAGAGCAGTGATATCGAAGTGATGAGAGTGAACCTCACGTGTCACTAGCCCCTACTGATCACTGGCCCCACTAGTCACTGGCGCCACTAGTCACTGGCCTCAACTGGTCACTGGCCCCCCACTGGTCACTGGCCCCAACTGGACACTGGCACCCACTGGACACTGGTCAGCCACTGGTCACTGGTCCGCCACTGGTCACTAGGCCCCAACTGGTCACTGGCCTCACTGGTCACTAGGCCCAAACTGTTCAATGAGCCCTACTGGTCACTGGCCCCACTGGTCACTGGCCCCCCCACTGGTCACTAGGCCCCAACTGGTCACTGAGCCTTACTGGTCACTGGCCCCCACTGGTCACTGGCCCCAACTGGTCACGGCCCCCACTGATCACTGGCCCCAACTGGACACTGGCACCCACTGGACACTGGCCCCAACTGGTCACTGCCCGCCACTGGTCCACTGGCCCCTCACTGGTCACTGGCCCCCAACTGCTCACTGGCCCCGCTGGTCACTGGCCCCCACTGGTCACTGGGCCCCAAACTGGTCACTGAGCCCTATTGGTCACTGCAGGCCCCCACTGGTCACTGTCACCCATCTGGTCACTTGCCCCAACTGGTCACTGGCCCCACTGGTCACTGGCCTCCACTGGTCACTGGCCCCACTGGTCACTGGCCTCCACTGGTTACTGCCCCCCCACTGGTCTCTGTTACCACTGGTCACTGGCCCCCGAACTGGTCACTGGCCTCTCTGATCACTAGCCCCCACTGGTCACTGGCGTCCACTAGTCAATAGGCCCCAACTGGTCACTGAGCTCTACCGGTCACTGGCCCCCACTGGTCACTGGCCCCCCTCTGGTCACTGGGCCCCACTGGTCACTGGCCCCTCTGGTCACTGCATGGCCCCTCTGGTCACTGGCCCAACTGGTCACTAGCCCCCACTTGTCACTGGACCCCCACTGTTCACTGGGCCCCAAGGATCACTGGCCCCCACTGGTTACTAGTCCCCACAGGTCACTGCTCCCCCCCACTGGTCACTGGGCCTCACTAGTCACTGGGTCCACTGGTTCACTGGCCTCCACAGGTCACTGGACCCTACTGCTCACTGCCCCCCCTACTGGTCACTGGGCCCCACTGTTCACTGGCCGCCACTGGACACTGGCCCCACTGTTCACTGGCCCTCATTGGTCACTGGCCCCACTTATCATTGGCTCCCACTGGTCACTGGCCCCAACTGGTCATTGGCCCAAACTTGTTACTAGGCCCCACTGGTCACTGGCCCTTCTGGTCACTGGCCCCACTGGTCACTGGCCCCCAATGGTCACTTCATGGCCCCCTCTGGTCACTGGGCCCTAAGGATCACTGGCCCCCACTGGTCACTGGCCCCACTGGTCACTGGCCCCACTGGTCACTGGCCCCCACTGGTCCACTTGCCCCCACTGGTCATTGGCCCCCAGTGGTCACTGGCCTCAACAGGGCACTAGCTCCTCAATGGTCACTGGGCCCCACTGGACACTGGGCCCCACTGGTCACTGGGCCCCACTGGACACTGGGCCCACTGATCACTGGCCCCCCAATGGTCACTGGCCCCTGCTGGTCACTGGACCTCACTGGTCACTGGCCTCACGTGTCACTAGCCCCTACTGATCACTGGCCCCACTAGTCACTGGCGCCACTAGTCACTGGCCTCAACTGGTCACTGGCCCCCACTGGTCACTGGCCCCAACTGGACACTGGCACCCACTGGACACTGGTCAGCCACTGGTCACTGGTCCGCCACTGGTCACTAGGCCCCAACTGGTCACTGGCCTCACTGGTCACTAGGCCCCAAACTGTTCAATGAGCCCTACTGGTCACTGGCCCCACTGGTCACTGGCCCCCCCACTGGTCACTAGGCCCCACTGGTCACTGGCCCCCACTGATCACTGGCCCAACTGGACACTGGCACCCACTGGACACTGGCCCCAACTGGTCACTGCCCGCCACTGGTCACTGGCCCCTCACTGGTCACTGGCCCCAACTGCTCACTGGCCCCGCTGGTCACTGGCCCCCACTGGTCACTGGGCCCCAACTGGTCACTGAGCCCTATTGGTCACTGCAGGCCCCCACTGGTCACTGTCACCCATCTGGTCACTTTGCCCCAACTGGTCACTGGCCCCACTGGTCACTGGCCTCCACTGGTCACTGGCCCCACTGATCACTTTGCCCCTACTGGTCACTGGCGTCCACTGGTCACTGGCCCCCACTGGTCACAGGTACCACTGGTCACTGCCTCCCAATGGTCAGTGGCCCCACTGGTCACTGGCCCCCCACTGGTCACTGGCCCCACTGGTCACTGGCCCAAACTGGTCACTGGCTCCCACTGGCCACTGGCACCCACTGGTCACTGGCCCCCACTGGTCACTGGCCCCCACATGTCACTGGTCCCCACTGGTCACTGGTCCCGTCTGGTCACTGGCCCTCACTGGTATCTGGCCCCCCTCTGGTCACTGGCCCCCTCTGGTCATTGACCCCACTGGTGACTGGCCCCCCACTGGTCACTGGCCTCCACTGGTCACTGGTCCCCTCTGGTCACTGGCCCCCACTGGTCACTGGTCCCCTCTGGTCACTGGCCCCCTCTGGTCATTGACCCCACTGGTGACTGGCCCCCTCACTGGTCATTGGGCCCCACTTGTCATTGGCTCCCTCTGGTCACTGGCCCCCACTGGTCACTGGCCCCAATGGTCACTGGCCCCAATGGTCACTGGCCCCCACTGGTCACTGGCCCCCATTGGTCACTGGCCCTTATGGGTCACTGGCTCCCACTGGTCACTGGCCCCAACTGGTCATTGGCCCCAACTTGTTACTGGGCCCACTGGTCACTGGCCCTTCTGGTCACTGGTCCCACTGGTCCCCAATGGTCACTGCATGGCCTCCTCTGGTCACTGGGCCCTAAGGATCACTGGCCCCCACTGGTCACTGGCCCCACTGGTCACTGGCCCCACTGGTCACTGGCCCCCACTGGTCACTTGCCCCCACTGGTCGCTGGCCCCAACTGGTCACTGGTCTTTATTGGTCATTGGCCCCCCACTGGTCACTGGCCCCAACTGCTCACTGGCCCCGCTGGTCACTGGCCCCCCACTGGTCACTGGGCCCCAACTGGCCACTGAGCCCTATTGGTCACTGCAGGCCCCCACTGGTCACTGTCCCCCATCTGGTCATTTGCCCCAACTGGTCACTGGCCCCCACTGGTCACTGGCCTCCACTGGTTACTGCCCCCTCCCCCACTGGTCTCTGTTACCACTGGTCACTGGCCCGAACTGGTCACTGGCCTCACTGATCACTGGCCCCCACTGGTCACTGGCGTCCACTAGTCAATAGGCCCCAACTGGTCACTGAGCTCTACCGGTCACTGGCCCCCACTGTTCACTGGCCCCCCTCTGGTCACTGGGCCCCACTGGTCACTGGCCCCTCTGGTCACTGCATGGCCCCTCTGGTCACTGGCCCAACTGGTCACTAGCCCCCACTTGTCACTGAACCCCACTGTTCACTGGGACCCAAGGATCACTGGCCCCCACTGGTTACTAGTCCCCACAGGTCACTGCTCCCCCCCACTGGTCACTGGGCCTCACTAGTCACTGGGTCCCACTGGTCACTGGCCTCCACAGGTCACTGGACCCTACTGCTCACTGCCCCCCTACTGGTCACTGGGCCCCACTGTTCACTGGCCGCCAATTGTCACTGGCCCTCATTGGTCACTGGCCCCACTTATCTTTGGCTCCCACTGGTCACTGGCCCCTACTGGTCATTGGCCCAAACTTGTTACTAGGCCCCACTGGTCACTGGCCCTTCTGGTCACTGGCCCCACTGGTCACTGGCCCCCAATGGTCACTTCATGGCCCCCTATGGTCACTGGGCCCTAAGGATCACTGGCCCCCACTGGTCACTGGCCCCACTGGACACTGGCCCCAACTGGACACTGGCACCCACTGGACACTGGCCCCAAACTGGTCACTGCCCGCCACTGGTCACTGGCCCTCCACTGGTCACTGGTCAGCCACTGGTCACTGGTCCGCAACTGGTCACTAGGCCCCAACTGGTCACTGGCCTCACTGGTCACTAGGCCCAAACTGTTCAATGAGCCCTACTGGTCAGTGGCCCCACTGGTCACTGGCCCCCCCACTGGTCACTAGGCCCCAACTGGTCACTGAGCCTTACTGGTCACTGGCCCCCACTGGTCACTGGCCCCAACTGGTCACTGGCCCCCACTGATCACTGGCCCCAACTGGACACTGGCACCCACTGGTGTTACGGCCCTCTCGGGACGCAACGGGGTTCTTACTCAGATGTTATTAGAGGAAGTAGTATCCGGCCCCAAGCCAGTAGTGGCTTTCAAGGAATGAGATCCGTGACGCAAGAAACTTAAAGGGGGAAGGGAAAGAAAGTTAAGAACTTAAGACTATAATTATTACCATCACCAAATAAATAATATATAAGAGTGCACAGGGGGAAGGGTATTAACACTGTACAGGGGAAATACACAATCGTCTTCTCCTGAAGACTCTGGATCCAAATTCTCGGTGCTGAGTCCTCGGTGCTTTCGTAGTCTCTTGACGAATCCTTCGACCAAGCTGAGTCTACCCCAAACACAGGCCAGCCAAAACACAGGTCCACTGGGGGCACCGCCGTGGAGGCCGTCAACCACAAGTCCAGCAGGTCTGCTGGCAGGTTCTGGATCAGCCACGCTGGTCAGGCCACTCCACGAGCGATACTAGGGTAGCGTCCTAGTCAGGAGCCTCGTGTGATACCACAAATCACTCTCCTGTCCTCAATACCCCAGTGGATAATCGTCTCCAGCAGTCGGTCTCGGGTAAGACAATCCTTCTACTGCCACTCCACTGGCAGGGTAACACCACAGTGTTCTTCCGGGAGGCGACTCACAGCTGCTACAGCAAAGCACAAGGTATGGGGATGGCTGCCTTGGGTAGACTGACTCAACTTCCATCACAGCAGTCCCAGGTCGACTCTGTAAGCAGACACGTCATCAATAACTGGGACACACTAAAACACCTCACTTACGGGCTCAGGCACAAACGCCCGTCGTATCCACTCCATAGATGGTGCTGTTGTCTGAGCACCACCTCACCAGAGGTCAGCAGCGGCTGTGTTGAGCGCTGAACAGGACTGGAAACTGGCCCTTGTGGCCAGTACACCTTGTCCTCACACGGTGTCGTCGTCCATTTGGTGGGGGTTTCGGGAGCTGACCCACAGATGGCGCGGTCGTCACTGCTCCGTGCTCGGACGCTGGATCCGGTTTCGTAACACCTCCCCACCAAAAAGAATTTGGTTTGGGGTTCTATAAAAAGAAACACAAACCAAATTAGTACGGCGACACGACTCCAAATGGACTCACATGCTTTATAAACTGGAACGGCGAGGCTGTCTCGTCCACAGAACCGTATCACTGGAGAACTCTCGCACAAAGGAAACTTGCAGATGTAAGGCAATGACCTGCTTGATGTACTTCTCCACACCTCCACAGAGATGTTAATCCGGAGCATAATCTCACACCTCTCGAGAAAGGATCAGTGTAGACACGATCTGGGGCGACTCGACACTTCCCTGTGTCGTGGCACCGATGATGGCTGATCACAGACGGCATTTCTGGTACCGGTCCGATGGTCCTTCAGGGAGACAGGAACCTGGAATACAGGGGTCTGATAATTCAGAGTGATAGCGACAGTGGGTAAGTCAATACTTACTGCATACACCTCTACTAGGCTTACACCTAGTTTCAACAGGGCTGCTTGCACACCGAAGATGGCATTCGCTCTGCCCACGTCAGGTCGACCAACGTTCCTTATAACGCTGTATTGAGGCTCAGCAATCACGCGGGGGGTGTCAACCTGTCGGAAACAGTCACTCATATTATCATTTCTCGTACCTCCTGTATCTACCATCACCTTCCAGGTCCCTTCTTCGACTGCAACACTCACAGTGCACGTCTCTAATCCCTGGGATCTCTTCACGATGTTCAAGGGAGCCATCATCCTTCGGGTCGTCCACCGGTCCTTACTGAGAACACTGAGAACACATACTAGAACAAAACAAAGTATCGCTAAGAAACATGGGGCCAATTGAGGGATAAGCCTCCCGAGCCTATCATGTCCATAGCCGGCAATATCTACTAGCCTGGTTTGGACCAAAGAGGGCACTAGACCTTTCGAACACACCTCACATACCTCTGATGTCTGGGGAATCTCTGGCCGGTTCAATGAACACTGTAGCTTGCCATACCGCAAGTACACATCCGCCTTCGCTCCAGACTCGTTGGTATCCGTGGGTGCCTGCACACAAGGCCTCTCTTCTTGCTCAGGTACTTCTGCCCTCGTAACCTCATGTTCCTTGTCGAGAGAAGAATCAGGAGACTCTGCTAGAACACTGTCGATCTGCGGGTGAGAGGACAAATTAAACCTGTTTGAATCCGGGTCTGCCTTTACCTGGATATTACCATTGCCTGCCGTTACCTCCGACCTGGCTGTTTCGGCTGACTCGTCCGCGACCTTGGGAAGATTGATGCTCCAATCTGTCACCAAGTCGTTGGCTAGTACCACGTCAATCCCAGCCACAGGGAGGGTATCGACTACTGCCAACGCACATGTGCCAGCTGAAATAAGGCGAGTCGAGATGTACTGGCACTAAGGGGGCGATGTACCGCGTCCTTGGAAACCCAACCAGGCCAACCTTTGGTCTCCCATCCACACTCACTCCCTTCGGGTAACGAGCTTCTCACGATCAGGGACTGGGCTGCTCCACTATCTCTGAGCACTACAACTGATCTTCCAGTATAATCACTTGTTACATACCCGCTTGAAGTGTGAGGGGTGAACAAACTTGGTTCTTCCTGCGTCGTCGTCGACTGGCTTCCTGCTGGTGGTATTACACAGCTCATCATCATCACCTCCCTACGTGCGCTGTCACCTCTTCTGCCTCGGCACATAGCAGCTTACATGCCCTTTCTGCCCACAGGTCCAGCACACCACATTCCTCCTCGGACTCCGGTGTTTAGGGACTGTTAGGACTCGTCCTTCGAGGGCTACTTGGGGGCGTCTTCTTAGCGCTTCGTGGGACGGGGGTCTCTTCTTCGTCCTGAGTTTTGTCAAACCGGCGTTAGTAATGCCTTGGGACGTACTTAGCAGAAGGCCGATGCATCAGGATATACTCTTCAGCCATGGTGGCTGCCACACTCAAGGTCTCTACCTGCTGTTCCTCTAAGTACGTCTTCAGGTCTCCAGACAAACAATCCTTGAAGTCCTCTAGCAGTATAAGCTGCTCGAGGTCTTCTTTGGTCTCCACCTTCCGAGAGGCACACCATTCCTGAAAAAGTCGCTCCTTGATAGTGGCGAATTCGGTGAAAGTGTGTTCTGAGGTCTTCTTCAGGTTCCTGAACTTCTGCCTGTAGGCCTCAGGTACCAATTGGTACGCCATGAGAACGACCTTCTTCACCTTGTCATAATCGCCGGAGTCGTCAAGGGATAACGTGGAGTATGCGATTTGGGCCTTCCCAGTCAAGACTGACTGTATCATGATGGCCCAATTCTCCCTTGGCCACTCCAAAGAGGCAGCGACTTTCTCGAAGGCTGCAAAGAAACTTTGACACTTCCTTCTCATGGAATTTGGGGACCATTTTGATGTTTCTTACCGTATCGAAACTACTGGTTTCCGTTGTTGGCCTCCGACCACCGCCTAGTCGCAATACTTCTAGTTCATGTTGTCTCTGTCTTTTCGTTTTTCTTCTCTCTCTCGCTGTTCTCTCTCTCGTCTCTCTTCTCTTTCTCGCTCTTCCCTTTCTCGTTTCTCTTCTCTTTCTCGCTCTCTCTTCTTTTCTTCTCTTTCTCTCTCTTCTCTCTCTCATTTCTCTTCTCTTTCTAATTCTAAACGCCTTATCTCTAATTCCTTTCCTAATCTCTCTCTTTCCATTTCTAATTTCTTGTCTTCTCTCTTTCTCGCTTCCTCTTCTCTCTCTTTAGCGATTTCTAGCTTTTTCCATTCTATTTCACGATGGATCTCTAGTTCACGCATCTTCACAGTGAGCACACTTATATTTAGTTCACTCTCATCACTTTCGATATCACTGCTCTTGCCTTCCTGTTCAGTGGAAGCTATTTCCTCACCTTCCTTTATACTAGGAGTCTCGCCTTCCTGTTTTCTCTGCCTTCAAATGCCGGTGAACCTTGGACAAGATCTCCACACGGGAATCACTGGCACGGATCTTGATCTCCAGGTAGGCGCAAGTTCCGGTTTGCTCAGATATTTTAATCTGGCAAGACAGTCCTCTCCGTTCAGAAAAGCCTGAACCTCATCCAGATCATCGATGGTAGCTTTTTCTGCCATTTTCACAGACGGAACACTTAACTAGCACTTAACACACCGCTTTCACGTTAGCACTTAACGCACCGAGTACTGTTCTACGCCAATATTGCACTTTATCGCACCTGGCGCCTCACTTGCCAATATTGCACGTAATTACTTCGGGCACCGCACTACCCAATATTGCACTGAATCACAGCGAACACTTCACTCTACAATATTGCACTGAATCACGACGAGCACCGCACTACACAATATTGCACTTAATCGCTTAATCACAGCGAGCACCACACTGCACAATATCGCACTTAGTCACTCGAGCACCGCACAGGACGTATAACGTCCCAATCGTCACACACAGGGGGAATTATTTACAGGGATTACGCCACTTCACCACCCCTGTCAAACATACTTAACAAGGGGACAGATCCCGCTGGGGATGCCAATTATGTTACGGCCCTCTCGGGACGCAACGGGGTTCTTACTCTGATGTTATTAGACGAAGTAGTATCCGGCCCCAAGCCAGTAGTGGCTTTCAAGGAATGAGATCCGTGACGCAAGAAACTTAAAGGGGGAAGGGAAAGAAAGTTAAGAACTTAAGACTATAATTATTACCATCACCAAATAAATAATATATAAAGAGTGCACAGGGGGAGGGATATTAACACTGTACAGGGGAAATACACAATCGTCTTCTCCTGAAGACTCTGGATCCAAATTCTCGGTGCTGAGTCCTAGGTGCTTTCGTAGTCTCTTGACGAATCCTTCGACCAAGCTGAGTCTACCCCAAACACAGGCCAGCCAAAACACAGGTCCACTGGGAGCACCGCCGTGGAGGCCGTCAACCACAAGTCCAGCAGGTCTGCTGGCAGGTTCTGGATCAGCCACACTGGTCAGGCCACTCCACGAGCGATACTAGGGTAGCGCCCAAGTCAGGAGCCTCGTGAGATACCACAAATCACTCTCCTGTCCTCAATACCCCAGTGGATAATCGTCTCCAGCAGTTGGTCCCGGGTAAGACAATCCTTCTACTGCCACTCCACTGGCAGGGTAACACCACAGTGTTCTTCCGGGAGGCGACTCACAGCTGCTACAGCAAAGCACAAGGTATGGGGATGGCTGCCTTGGGTAGACTGACTCAACTTCCATCACAGCAGTCCCAGGTCGACTCTGTAAGCAGACACGTCATCAATAACTGGGACACACTAAAACACCTCACTTACGGGCTCAGGCACGAACGCCCGTCGTATCCACTCCATAGATGGCGCTGTTGTCTGAGCACCACCTCACCAGAGGTCAGCAGCGGCTGTGTTGAGCGCTGAACAGGACTGGAAACTGGCCATTGTGGCCAGCACACCTTGTCCTCACCCGGTGTCGTCGTCCATTTCGTGGGAGTTTCGGGAGCTGACCCACAGATGGCGCGGTCGTCACTGCTCCGTGCTCGGACGCTGGATCCGGGTTCGTAACAACTGGACACTGGCCCCAACTGGTCACTGCCCGCCACTGGTCACTGGCCCCTCACTGGTCACTGGCCCCAACTGCTCACTGGCCCCGCTGGTCACTGGCCCCCACTGGTCACTGGGCCCCAACTGGTCACTGAGCCCTATTGGTCACTGCAGGCCCCCACTGGTCACTGTCACCCATCTGGTCACTTGCCCCAACTGGTCACTGGCCCCACTGGTCACTGGCCTCCACTGGTCACTGGCCCCAACTGCTCACTTTCCCCGCTGGTCACTGGCCCCCACTGGTCACTGGGCCCCAACTGGTCACTGAGCCCTATTGGTCACTGCAGGCCCCCACTGGTCACTGTCACCCATCTGGTCACTTGCCCCAACTGGTCACTGGCCCCACTGGTCACTGGCCTCTACTGGTCACTGGCCCCACTGATCACTTGCCCCCACTGGTCACTGGCGTCCACTAGTCACTGGCCCCCCACTGGTCACAGGTACCACTGGTCACTGCCTCCCAATGGTCACTGGCCCCACTGGTCACTGGCCCAAACTGGTCACTGTCTCCCACTGGCCACTGGCACCCACTGGTCACTGGCCCCCACTGGTCACTGGCCCCCACTGGTCACTGGTCCCCACTGGTCACTGGTCCCCTCTGGTCACTGGCCCTCACTGGTATCTGGCCCCCCTCTGGGCACTGGCCCCCTCTGGTCATTGACCCCACTGGTGACTGGCCCCCCACTGGTCACTGGCCTCCACTGGTCACTGGTCCCCTCTGCTCACTGGCCCCCACTGATCACTGGTCCCCTCTGGTCACTGGCCTCCTCTGGTCATTGACCCCACTGGTGACTGGCCCCTCACTGGTCATTGGGCCCCACTGGTCATTGGCTCCCTCTGGTCACTGGCCCCCACTGGTCACTGGCCCCCAATGGTCACTGGCCCCAATGGTCACTGGCCCCCACTGGTCACTGGCCCCCACTGGTCACTGGCCCTTATGGGTCACTGGCTGTTACGAACCCGGATCCAGCGTCCGAGCAAGGAGCAGTAACAACTACGCCATCTGTGGGTCAGCTCCCGAAACCCCCGCCAAATGAACGACGACACCGTATGAGGACGGCGAATATCGGCCACAAGGGCCAGTTTCCAGTCCTGTGCAGCCTCACAACACAGCCGCTCCTGACCTCTGGTGAGGTGGTGCTCCGACGACAGCGCCATCTATGGACTGGATACGTCAGGTGTTTGCGCCCGAACCCGTAAGTGAGGTGTATTAGTGTCCCGGTTATTGATGACGTGTCTGCTTACAGAGCCGACCTGGGACCACTGTGATGGAAGTGGAGTCAGTCTACCCGAGGCAGCCAGTCTCCATACTGTGAAGTTTGCTGCAGCTGTTGTGACGTCGTCCCCCCGGAAGAACACTGTGGTGTGTTAGCCTGCCAGTGGAGTGGCAGTGAAAGGATTTACCCGGGACCGACTGTTGGAGACGATCATCCACTGGGGTATTGAGGACAGGAGGGTGATTTGTGATATCACACGAGACTCCTGTCTAGGGCGTACCCCTTATATCATTCGTGGAGTGGCCGTACTAGCCTTGGTGGCTCAGTACCTGCCAGCAGACCAGCTGGACGTGTGGTTGACGGCCCTCCACGATGGTGCCCCCAGTGGACCTGCGTTTTGGCTGACCTGTGGCCCGGGTAGGCTCGGCATTCTCAGAGGACACGTCGTGAGGCCACGAAGAAAGCACCAAGGATTCAGCACCAAGTGGTGTGGCACCAGCGTCTTCAGCAGAAGACCACGATGATGGATTAATCCCCTTGTATAGTGTTAATACCCTCCCCCTGTGCACGTTTGATATTATATATTTAATCGGTGATGGTAATAATTATAATATTAAGTTCTTAGCTTTCTTTCCCTACTCCCTTTAAGTTAATTGCATCACGGATCTCATCCCTTGATAGCCAATACTGGCTTGGGAACGGATACATATATCTTCCTCTAACAACATCAGAGTAAGGACCCCGTTGCGTCCCGAGAGGGCCGTAACATAATTGGCATCCCCAGCGGGATTCGTCCCCTTGTTAAGTATGTTTGACAGGGGTGGTGAAGTGGCGTAATCCCTGTATATAATTCCCCCTGTGTGACGATTGTGACGTTATACGTCCTGTGCGGTGCTCAGAGTAACTAAGAGCGATATTGTGCAGTACGGTGCTCGCTGTGATTAAGCGGTTAAGTGCAATATTGACTAGTGCGGTGCTCAGTGATTCAGTGCAATATTGTAGAGCGAAGTGTTCGCTTGGACTCGGTGTAATATTGGGTAGTGCGGTGCCCGAAGTGATTACGTGCAATATTGGCAAGTGCAGTGTTTGGTGCGATAAAGTGCAATATTGACGTAGAACAGTGCTCGGTGCGTTAAGTGCTAAAGTGTAAGCGGTGTGTCAAGTGCTAGTTAAGTGTTCCATCGGTGACAATGGCAGAAAAAGCTACCATCGATGATCTGGACGATGTTCAGGCTTTTCTGAACAGAGTAGACTGCCTTGCCAGATTAAAATATCTGAGCAAACCAGAGCTTGTACTAGTGAGCGCCTACCTGGAGATAAAGATCCGTGCCAGTGATTCCCGTGTGGAGATCTTGTCCAAGGTTCACCGGCACCTGAAGGCAGAAGAGAAACAGGAAGGCGAGACTCCTAGTACAAGGGAAGGTGAGGAGATAGCTTCCACGGAAAAGGAAGATAAGGGCAGCGACGTTGACAGTGATGCAGGTGAGCTTAATATCAGCTTCCTAACTGTCAAGATGCGTGCCTTGGAAATAAATCGTGAAATAGAATGGAAGAAATTAGAGATGGAACGAGACTTAAAAGAAAAGGAATTGGCGATGAGGCGTTTAGAATTAGAAAGAGAAGAGAAACGAGAGAGAGAAGAGAGAGAAAGAGAAGAAAGAAGAGAAGAACGAGAAAGAGAAGAGAACGAGAAAGAGAAGAACGAGAGAGAGAAGAGAGAGAAAGAGAAAAAAGAAGAGAAGAACGAGAAAGAGAAGAGAAACGAGAAAGAGAAGAACGAGAAAGAGAAGAGAAACGAGAAAGAGAAGAACGAGAAAGAGAAGAGAAACGAGAAAGAGAAGAACGAGAAAAAGAAGAGAAACGAGAAAGAGAAGAACGAGAAAGAGAAGAACGAGAAAGAGAAGAGAAACAGCGAGAGAGAGAAGAAAAAGAAAGACAGAGACAACATGAACTAGAAGTATTAAGGTTAGGCGGTGGTCGGAGGCTAACAACGGACACCAGCGGTTTCGATCCGGTAAGGAATATCAAAATGGTCCCCAAATTCAATGAGAGGGAAGTCTCGAAGTTCTTTGCAGCCTTCGAGAAAGTCGCTGCCTCTTTGGAGTGGCCAAGGGAGAATTGGGCCATCATGATACAGTCAGTCTTGACTGGGAAGGCCCAAATCGCCTACTCTACGTTATCCCTTGGCGACTCCGGCGATTACGATATGGTGAAGAAAGTGGTGCTCATGGCGTACCAATTGGTACCTGAGGCATATAGGCAAAAGTTCAGAAACCTGAAGAAGACCTCAGAGCACACTTTCACCGAATTCGCCACCATCAAGGAGCGACTTTTTCAGGAATGGTGTGCCTCTCGGAAGGTGGAGACCAAGGAAGACCTCGAGCAGCTGATTCTGCTCGAGGACTTCAAGGATTGTTTGTCTGGAGACCTCAAGACGTGCTTAGAGGAACAGCAGGTAGAGACCTTGAGTGCAGCAGCCACCATGGCTGAAGAGTACATCCTGACTCATAGGCCGTCTGCTAAGTACGTCCCAAGGAATTACCAGCGCCGGTTCGACAGACCTCACGACGAAGAAGAAGAAAGACCCGTCCCACAAAGTGCTAAGAAGACTCCCCCAGGTAGCCCTCGAAGAACAAGTCCTAGTAGTCCGAAACACCGTAGTCCGAGGAGGAACATGGTGTGCTGGACTTGTGGGCAGAAGGGGCATATAGCTGCTAGGTGCCGAGGCAGAAGAGGTGGCAGCGCACGTAGGGAGGTGATGATGATGAGCTGTGTTACACCACCAGTAGGAAACCAGTCTACGACGACGCAGGAAGGACCAAGTTTGTTGGCCCCTCACACTTCAACCGGGTATGTAACAAGTGATCATACTGGTAGATCAATTGTAGTGCTCAGAGATAGTGGAGCAGCCCAGTCCCTGATCGTGAAGAGCTCGTTACCCGCGGGAGTAAGTGTGGGCGGGAGACAAGAGGTTGTCCTGGTTGGGTTTCCAAGGACGCAGTACATCGCCCCCTTAGTGCCAGTACATCTCGACTCGCCTTATTTTAGCGGCACATGTGCGTTGGCCGTAGTCGATACCCTCCCTGTGGCTGGGATTGACGTGGTACTAGCCAACGACTTGGTGACCGATTGGAGCACCAATCATCCCAAGGTTGCGGACGAGTCTACCGGAACAGCACGGTCTGAGGCAACAGGCAATGGTAATGTCCAGGTAAAGACAGACCCGGATTTGAACATGTTTTCTCCCCCGCAGATCGACAGTTATCTAGCAGTGTCTCCTGATTCTTCTCTCGACAAGGAACATGAGGTTACGATGGCAGAAGTACCTGAGCTAGAAGAGAGGCCTTGTGTGCAGACACCCACGGACACCAACGAGTCTGGAGCGAAGGCTGAGGTGTGCTTGCGGTATGGCAAGTTACAGCGTGTAGTGGACCAGCCAGAGATTCCCCAGACGTCAGAGGTATGTGAGGTGTGTTCAAAAGGTCTAGTGCCCTCTTCTGTCCAAGCCAGGCTAGTGGATGGTGCCGGCTATGGACATGACAAGCTCAGGAAACTTATCCCTCGACTTACCAAATGTTTCCTATCGGTATTTTGTTTGATTCTCGTATGTGTTCTCGTTTGTGCTCTCGGTGAGGACCGGTGGACGACCCGACGAATGATGGCTCCCATGAACATCGTGAAGAGGTCCCAGGGATTGGAGATTTGTACTGCAGGTGTTGCAGTTGACGAAGGGACCTGGAAGGTGATGGTTGGTACAGGAGGTACGACGTGTAATAATATGAGTGACTGTTTTCCGACAGGTTGACACCCCCCGCGTGATTGCTGAGCCTCAACACAGCGTTATGTGGAACGTTGGTCGACCTGACGGTGGCAGAGCGAATGCCACCTGCGACGTACGAACAGCCCCGTTGGGACTAGTTGTGGACCTAGTAGAGTATGCTGTAAGTACTGTTTTACCCGCTGTCGCTATCACTCTGAATTATCAGACCCCTGTATTCCAGGTTCCTGTCTCCCTGAAGGACCATCGGACCGGCACCAGAAATGCCGTCTGTGGTCAGCCATCATCGGTGCCACGACATAGGGAAGTGTCGAGTCACCCCAGATCGTGTCGAAACCAATCCGTACTCGAGAGAGGTGAGATGATGCCCCTGCTTGACATCGCAGTGGAGACGTGGGAGATGTGGACGATTATATCAGGCAGATCATTGCCTTCTATCTACAAGTTCCCTTTGTGCCAGGGTTCCTTAGTACAGTTCTGTGGACGAGACAGCCTCATCACTCCAGTTCATAGTATAAGTAAGTCCATTTGGAGTTGTGTCGCCCTGCTAATTTGGTTTGTGCTTCTTTTAATAGAACCCCAAACCAAATTCTTTTTGGTGGGGAGGTGTTACGAACCCGGATCCAGCGTCTCCGAGCAAGGAGCAGTAACAACTACGCCATCTGTGGGTCAGCTCCCGAAACCCCCGCCAAATGAACGACGACACCGTATGAGGACAGCGAATATCGGCCACAAGGGCCAGTTTTCCAGTCCTGTGCAGCTCACAACACAGCCGCTCCTGACCTCTGGTGAGGTGGTGCTCCGACGACAGCGCCATCTATGGACTGGATACGTCAGGTGTTTGCGCCCGAACCCGTAAGTGAGGTGTATTAGTGTCCCGGTTATTGATGACGTGTCTGCTTACAGAGCCGACCTGGGACCACTGTGATGGAAGTGGAGTCAGTCTACCCGAGGCAGCCAGTCTCCATACTGTGAAGTTTGCTGCAGCTGTTGTGACGTCGTCCCCCCGGAAGAACACTGTGGTGTGTTAGCCTGCCAGTGGAGTGGCAGTGAAAGGATTTACCCGGGACCGACTGTTGGAGACGATCATCCACTGGGGTATTGAGGACAGGAGGGTGATTTGTGATATCACACGAGACTCCTGTCTAGGGCGTACCCCTTATATCGTTCGTGGAGTGGCCGTACCAGCCTTGGTGGCTCAGTACCTGCCAGCAGACCAGCTGGACGTGTGGTTGACGGCCTCCACGTTGGTGCCCCCAGTGGACCTGCGTTTTGGCTGACCTGTGGCCCGGGTAGGCTCGGCATTCTCAGAGGACACGTCGTGAGGCAACGAAGAAAGCACCAAGGATTCAGCACCAAGTGGTGTGGCACCAGCGTCTTCAGCAGAAGACCACGATGATGGATTAATCCCCTTGTATAGTGTTAATACCCTCCCCCTGTGCACGTTTGATATTATATATTTAATCGGTGATGGTAATAATTATAATATTAAGTTCTTAGCTTTCTTTCCCTACTCCCTTTAAGTTAATTGCGTCACGGATCTCATCCCTTGATAGCCAATACTGACTTGGGAACGGATACATATATCTTCCTCTAACAACATCAGAGTAAGGACCCCGTTGCGTCCCGAGAGGGCCGTAACACTGGCTCCCACTGGTCACTGGCCCCAACTGATCATTGGCCCCAACTTGTTACTGGGCCCCCACTGGTCACTGGCCCTTCTGGTCTCTGGTCCAACTGGTCCCCAATGGTCACTGCATGGCCCCCTCTGGTCACTGGGCCCTAAGGATCACTGGCCCCCACTGGTCACTGGCCCCACTGGTCACTGGCCCCACTGGTCACTGGCCCCCACTGGTCACTTGCCCCCACTGGTCACTGGCCCCAACTGGTCACTGGTCTTTATTGGTCATTGGCCCCCCACTGGTCACTGGCCCCCAGTGGTCACTGGCCCCAACAGGGCACTAGCTCCTCACTGGTTACTGGGCCCCACTGGACACTGGGCCCACTGGTCACTGGGCCCCACTGGACACTGGGCCCACTGGTCACTGGCTCCCCAATGGTCACTGGCCCCTACTGGTCACTGGACCTCACTGGTCACTGGCCTCACGTGTCACTGGCCCCTACTGGTCACTGGCCCCCACTGGTCACTGGCCCCAACTGGACACTGGCACCCACTGGACACTGGCCCCAACTGGCCACTGCCCGCCACTGGTCACTGGCCCCCCACTGGTCACTGGTCCGCCACTGGTCACTGGTCCGCCACTGGTCACTAGGCTCCAACTGGTCACTGGCCTCACTGGTCACTAGCCCAAAACTGTTCAATGAGCCCTACTGGTCACTGACCCCACTGGTAACTGGTCCCCCACTGGTCACTGGCACCAACTGTTCACTCGCCCCGCTGGTCACTGGCCCCCCACTGGTCACTGGCCTCACTGGTCACTAGGCCAAAACCGTTCAATGAGCCCTACTGGTCATTGACCCCACTGGTAACTGGTCCCCCACTGGGCGCTGGCCCCAACTGCTCACTCGCCCGGCTGGACACTGGCCCCCACTGGTTACTTGCCCCAACTGGTCACTGGCCCCACTGGTCACTGGCCTCCACTGGTCACTGCCCCACTAGTCACTGGCCCGAACTGGTCACTGGCCCCACTGATCACTGGCCCCCACTGGTCACAGGTACCACTGGTCACTGGGCCCCCCAATGGTCACTGGCCCCACTGGTCACTGGCCCCCCACTGGTCACTGGCCCCACTGGTCACTGGCCCTCACTGGTCACTGGCCCCCACTGGCCACTGGCCCCCACTGGTCACTGGGACCCACTGGTCACTGGCCCCCACTGGTCACTGGCCCCCACTGTTCACTGGTCACTGGCCCCCTCTGGTCACTGGCCCCTCACTGGTATCTGGCCCACCACTGGTCACTGGCCCCCCACTGGTCACTGGTCACTGGCCCCCTCTGGTCATTGACCCCACTGGTGACTGGCCCCCACTGGTCACTGGGCCACACTTGTTACTGGCCCTCACTGGTCATTGGGCCCCACTGGTCAATAGCTCCCTCTGGTTACTTGTCCCCACTGGTCACTGGCCCCCAAAGGTTATTGGCCCCCAATGGTCACTGGCCCCCACTGGTCACTGGCCCTTATGGGTCACTGGCTCCCACTGGTCACTGGCCCCCACTGGTCACTGGCCCCCACTCGTCACTGGCCCCCCACTGGTCACTGCCCCCACTGGTCATGGCCCCACTGATCACTGGCCCCTCACTGGTCACTGGGCCCCAATTTTCTCTGGCCCTAACTGATCACTGGCCCCCACTGGTCACTGGGCCCCACTGGTCACTGGCCCCACTGTTCACTGCCCCCCCACTGGTCAGTGGCCTCCACTCGTCACTGGCCACCACTGGTCACTGGCCCCCAATGGTCACTGGCCCCCAATGGTCACTGGCCCCCACTGGTCACTGGCCCTTATTGGTCACTGGCTCCCACTGGTCACTGGCCCCCACTGGTCAATGGCCCCCACTCGTCACTAGCCCCCACTGGTCACTGGCCCCCACTGGTCACTGGCCCCCACTGGTCACTGGCTCCCACTGGTCACTGGCCCCCACTGGTCACTGGCTCCCACTGGTCACTGGCCCCCACTGGTCACTGGCCCCCACTCGTCACTGGCCCCCACTGGTCACTGGCTCCCACAGGTCACTGGCCCCCACTGGTCACTGGCCCCCACTCGTCACTGGCCACCACTGGTCACTGGCCCTCACTGGTCACTGGCCCCCACTGGTCACTGCCCCCCAACTGGTCACTGGCCTCCACTGGTCACTGGCCTCCACTCGTCACTGGCCCCCACTGGTCACTGGCCCCCACTGGTCACTGGCCCCCACTGGTCACTGGCCCCCACTCGTTACTGGCCCCCAATGGTCACTGGCCCCCACTGGTCACTGGCCATTATGGGTCACTGGCTCCCACTGGTCACTGGCCCCCACTGGTCACTGGCCCCCACTGGTCACTGGCCCCCACTCGTCACTGGCCCCCAATGGTCACTGGCCCCCACTGGTCACTGGCCATTATGGGTCACTGGCTCCCACTGGTCACTGGCCCCCACTTGTCACTGGCCCCCACTCGTCACTGGCCCCCACTGGTCACTGGCCCCCACTCGTTACTGGCCCCCAATGGTCACTAACCCCCACTGGTCACTGGCCATTATGGGTCACTGGCTCCCACTGGTCACTGGCCCCCACTGGTCACTGGCCCCCACTGGTCACTGGCCCCCACTCGTCACTGGCCCCCAATGGTCACTGGCCCCCACTGGTCACTGGCCATTATGGGTCACTGGCTCCCACTGGTCACTGGCCCCCACTTGTCACTGGCCCCCACTCGTCACTGGCCCCCACTGGTCACTGGCCCCCACTGGTCACTGGCCCCCAATGGTCACTGGCCCCCAATGGTCACTGGCCCATCATCATAAAAGTATTTGAGAGAGTGATTAGGAGTCAGGTCACCAATTTCATGGAGACCAATGACCTTCATAACCCAGGCCAACATGGATTTCGAGTGGGAAGATCGTGCCTCTCACAGCTACTTGAGCACTACGACAAAGTCACTGAGGCATTAGAAGAGAAACAGAATGCTGATGTGATATACACGGACTTCGCAAAGGCCTTCGATAAATGTGACCATGGCGTGATAGCACACAAAATGAAGTCAATGGGAATAACCGGTAAAGTAGGACGCTGGATACTCAGTTTTCTGTCAAACAGGACTCAGCGAGTAACTGTCAACCATATAAAATCTAGTCCAAGTGCAGTGAAAAGCTCTGTACCTCAGGGTACAGTCCTTGCACCACTGCTTTTCCTTATTCTCATATCAGATATAGACAAAAATACAAGTCACAGCTTCGTATCATCCTTTGCAGATGACACAAAAATCAGTATGAAAATTACCTCGGCTGAGGACATTGAAAAACTTCAAGCTGATATTATTAAAGTTTTCGACTGGGCATCAGAAAATAACATGATGTTTAACAGTGATAAATTCCAGGTACTCAGGTACGGTAAAAATGAGGACCTTAAACATAATACAGAGTACAAAACACAATCAAATGTACCCATAGTAGGAAAACAGCATGTAAAGGATTTGGGAATAATAATGTCGGACGACCTAACGTTTAAGGAGCATAACCAAGCAAATATTGCGACAGCCAGAAAAATGATAGGATGGATTACGAGAACTTTCAAATCCAGGGATCCCATCACAATGGTTGTACTCTTCAAGGCACTTGTGTTGTCCCGTCTTGAGTACTGCTCAGTACTCACTTCCCCCTTCAAAGCAGGAGAGATTGCTGAAATAGAGGGAATACAGAGAACATATACGGCACGCATAGACGCAATAAAGCACCTAAATTATTGGGATCGTCTCAAAGCCCTCCAAATGTACTCACTAGAAAGAAGACGAGAGAGATATCAAATAATATACACCTGGAAGATACTGGAGGGCCAAGTACCAAATCTACACAGTAAAATAACAACGTACTGGAGTGAACGACATGGAAGAAAATGTAGAATAGAACCAATGAAGAGCAGAGGTGCCATAGGCACAATCAGAGAACACTGTATAAACATCAGAGGTCCGCGGTTGTTCAACGTCCTCCCAGCAAGCATAAGAAATATTGCCGGAACAACCGTGGACATTTTCAATAGGAAACTAGATTTATTCCTCCAAGGAGTGCCGGACCAACCGGGCTGTGGTGGGTATTTGGACTTCGGGCCGCTCCAAGCAACAGCCTGGTGGACCAAACTCTCACAAGTCGAGCCTGGCCTCGGGCCGGGCTTGGGGAGTAGAAGAACTCCCAGAACCCCATCAACCAGGTATCAACCAGGTATCAACCAGGCCCCCACTGGTCACTGGCCCTTATGGGTCACTGGCTCCCACTGGTCACTGGCCCCCACTGGTCACTGGCCCCCACTGGTCACTGGCTCCCACTGGTCACTGGCCCCCACTCGTCACTGGCCCCCACTGGTCACTGCCCCCACTGGTCATGGCCCCACTGATCACTGGCCCCCACTGGTCACTGGGCCCCACTGGTCACTGGCCCCACTGGTCACTGCCCCCCAACTGGTCACTGGCCTCCACTGGTCACTGGCCTCCACTCGTCACTGGCCCCCACTGGTCACTGGCCCCACTGGTCATGGCCCCACTGATCACTGGCCCCTCACTAGTCACTGGGCCCCACTGGTCACTGGCCCTAACTGATCACTTGTCCCCACTGGTCACTGGGCCCCACTGGTCACTTGCCCCCCTGGTCACTGGCCCCCAACTGTTCACTGGCCCCACTAGTTACAGGTCCCACTGGTCACTGGCCCCACTGGTCATTGGCCCCCCCTAGTCACTGGCCCCAACTGTTCACTGGCCCTACTGGTTACAGGTCCCACTGGTTACTGGCCCCCACTGGTCACTGGCCCTACTGGTTACAGACTCCACTGGTCACTGGCCCCCACTGGTCACTGGCCCCAACTGGTCACTGGCGTCACTGGTCACTAGCCTCCACTGGTCATTGGTCCCTACTGGTCCTTTGCCCCAACTGGTCACTGGCCCCCAGTGGTCACTGCTCTTCCTCTGGTCACTGGGGTCCACTGTTCACAGGCCCCACTCGCCACTGGCCCCCACTGGTCACTGGCCCCCACTTGTCACTGGACCCCCACTATTCACTGGGCCCCAAGGGTCACTGGCCCCTCTGGTCACTGGGCCCCACTGGTCACTGGGCCCCAACTGGTCACTGAGCCCTATTGGTCACTGCAGGCCCCCACTCGTCAGTGTCCCCCATCTGGTCTCTTGCCCCAACTGGTCACTGGCCCCCCAATGGTCACTGAACCCCACTGGTCACTGCCCCCCAACTAGTCACTGGCCCGAACTGGTCACTGGCCCCATTGATCACTGGCCCCCACTGGTCACTGGCCCCCACTGGTCACAGGTACCACTGGTCACTGGCCCCCCAATGGTCACTGGCCCCACTGGTCACTGTCCCCCCACTGGTCACTGGTCCCACTGGTCACTGGCCCCCACTGGTCACTGGCCCCTACTGGCCACTGGCCGCCACTGGTCACTGGACCCCACTGGTCACTGTCCCCCACTGGTCACTGGCCCCCACTGGTAACTGCCCCCCAACTAGTCACTGGCCCGAACTGGTCACTGGCCCCATTGATCACTGGCCCCCACTGGTCACTGGCCCCCCACTGGTCACAGGTACCACTGGTCACTGGCCCCCCAATGGTCACTGGCCCCACTGGTCACTGGCCCCCCACTGGTCACTGGCCCCACTGGTCACTGGCCCCCACTGGTCACTGGCCCCCACTGGCCACTGGCCGCCACTGGTCACTGGACCCCACTGGTCACTGTCCCCCACTGGTCACTGGCTCCCACTGGTCACTGGTCTCCTCTGGTATCTGGCCCCCCACTGGCCACTGGCCCCCTCTGGTCATTGACCCCACTGGTGACTGGGCCACACTTGTTACTGGCCCTCACTGGTCATTGGGCCCCACTGGTCAATGGCTCCCTCTGGTTACTGGCCCCCACTGGTCACTGGCCCCCAATGGTCACTGGCCCCCACTGGTCACTTGCCCTTATGGGTCACTGGCTCCCACTGGTCACTGACCCCCACTGGTCACTGGCCTCCACTCGTCACTGGCCCCCACTGTTCACTGGCCCCACTGGTCATGGCCCCACTGATCACTGGCCCCTCACTGGTCACTGGGCCCCACTGGTCACTGGCCCCAACTGATCACTGGCCCTCACTGGTCACTGGGCCCCACTGGTCACTGGCCCCACTGGTCACTGCCCCCCAACTGGTCTCTGGCCCCCCACTGGTCACTGGCCCCCACTGGTCACTGGCCCCACTGGTCATGGCCCCACTGATCACTGGCCCGTCACTGGTCACTGGGGCCCCACTGGTCACTGGCCCCACTGGTCACTGCCCCCAACTGGTCACTGGCCCCCACTGGTCACTGGCTGTTACGAACCCAAGTAAACCGTCGGAACACGGAGCAGTGACGTCAACGCTATCTGTGCGTCTGCTCCGGAAAACCCTCACAACATGGACAACGCCATCTAGAGATGACGGGAATATACCGGCAATAGGCGCTGGATTCCTGTCCTAGTCGGCTTGTGAGGTAGCCGGTGCTGACCTCTGGTGAGGTGACGCTTAGACAATCAGCGCCATCTATGGAGCAAAAAGGTGTACGTTTGTGGCTAAGCCAGTAAGTGATGTTTCCTAGTGGTCCCATGTAGTATCCCAGAGTACTGATGATGTGTCTGAATTCAGAGTCAACGTGGGCCTGCTGTGATGTACGAAAAGTCAGTCTACCTAAGGCAGCCAAGGTCTCTATGCCAGTCTGCTTTACAGAAGCAGTGAGCCGCAGCATGACGAGAACTGTAGTGTTCAACTGTCTGCCTGTGGAGTTTCAGTGACGGGATTCGCTTTACCCGGGGCTGGCTGGTGGAAGAGACAACCGACCATGGTGTCGAAAGAGGAGAGTTACCAGCGAGTTACACGAAGCTCCTGCCTAGGGCTCGCAATCCTAGTATTCGCTCACGAAGTGGCCTAACAGCGTGAGGCTGATTGGTACCTGCCAGCACCAGGCTGGACTGTGGTTGTGGACCTTCACGAGGAGGCACTTAGTGGGATTGTGGCTTGGCTGGCCCGTGGCAGGGGTAGACTCATTGTTTCCCGGTACTTGCTGAGAGTAGTACCACGGATGGGGAAACACGGTACAAGACTGCACGGATTGAGCTTCACAGAGTGTTGAGTGTCTTTTGAGAGAGATGATGATGTACATAGTGTAGTAATATTTTTGTTTAAGAGTTTTATATATGTATAGTGATGGGACAAAAAATTATATATGGATAAAGTGACAAACTGGTGTATTTAATGTACCTCCCCCTTTTGTTTTACTTGCATTAGTGAGCTCACCCCTTGAAAGCCACTACTAACTTGGGGCCGGATACCATAACTTTCATACCACCAGAAAAGAACCCGGTTGCGTCCTATTAGGGCCGTAACACTGGCCCCACTGATCACTGGGCCCCCAATTGGTCACTGGCCCCCCAATGGTCACTCGCCCCCCAATGGTCACTGGCCCCCCACTGGTCAGTGGCCCTCCTATGGTCAATGGCCCCTACTGGTCAGTGGCCCCCAACTGGTCAGTGGCCCCCAACTGGTCAGTGGCCTCCAACTGGTCAGTGGCCCCCAACTGGTCAGTGGCCCTTAACTGGTCAGTGGCCTCCAACTGGTCAGTGGCCCCCAACTGGTCACTAGTCCCCCCCACTGGTCACTAGCCCTCCAATGGTCCGTGGCCCCAACTGGTCACTGGCCCCCACTAGCCCACACGGGTCACAGGCCGCAACTGGTCACTGCCACCCAACTGGTCACTGGCCCCCAACTGGTCACTGGCCTCCCACTGGTCTCTGCCCCCCACTGGAGTAGTGAAATGTGCGACTACGACCGTGTGCACCATCTGCCCAGGTGGCTCTATGAGAGCCAGCTGAGCAGATGGTGCGCTCGGTCGTAGTCTCAAAGGGTTTGGGGGGGGGAATTTTCCCGGAAGTTTGGCGTGTGTCGGACGCGTGTGAGCGTCCGGTTTTAGGTTACACGGTCAGGAAAGATGGGGGCGGGGTCATGTTGTTGGGGGTAGGAGAGTATGTGGGGTTTGGGTATGTGCTAGAGTAAGGAATGTGAGAATATGAGGATAATGGTAAATGAATATGTATGTGTGTTTGCCGTAGACTTAATCCTGTGTGTAGATAATAGTTTTGATTAAAAGATGATAGTAAGTAAAGCTATGTAGAGGCTGTATGTAGGTGTGAGGGGTCCCAACATAGGCGGATATGTTGTTTGGGGGTGGGGAGGGGTGAGGGGAGCTTCCCCTCGGCGTGGGTGTGTTTAGGACCATTTGTGGTTTTGACGGGCATTATTTTTCTTCGAGAGAGCAGAGTCCATGAGGAGATGATAGCTGCAGCAGGAGGAATGTGGTCCATTAACTTTAATCGCTTTTCAAAGTTTTCAGAGAGGACTGGGAGATGTTCACCCCAGCAGGGCTCTCCCACCACTGCGGATTCGTTAAGGAAAGGCTGTTGTTACTACTGCCGGCAGGTCCACACCTGTCATCGTCAATCAACCATACAATCAACCATTGTTCTGTGCAAAGCCTTTAGTATTATTTCTGTTAATATGTGTAAGCTGTATCGTATTGTGACCAACATGGCAACAGCATCGTCATTCTTTGCCCAAATAGCATTTTTGTTCTTTTAAGAGCAATAAACGAGGGAAAAGTAAACACATTATATATAAATTTATTTCTTTTATTAAACACTTAAGCGATTTACAACGATAATAATAATAATAATAATAAGACTTCTGGGTGGTTTAGCTAGCAGACAGATGGGGAAAGGCTTTCATTCAGTCCATCGAACCTTCCCGGCATGCTAGTCAACCAGTCAATCTGTAGAAAGGGTTTAGGTAGTAGACAGACAGATTGGGAGTCATTCATCCACTCCATCAAACCTTCCCAGCACGCTAGTCAGCCAGCCAATCTGTAGAAAGGGAAAAAGGTTATAAATTTTTGTTGTCAATGTTGTAAACATAAATACAGACATTATTATGTTCATCATTCAATCCTAACATAAAGTATTACTCACCGCACTATCATCCTAGCCAACTTCGTCACACAAAGTTCCACACTCGGCATCAGTACCGTTTAAGCAGAATGTTTGCTTACACACAGGCATTTTCATCTATGCATAACTGAATTTCAACACTTTTTCATCATTCTTGCGAAATTGACCATATTTAAATGCTTCATCAAAGTGAAGCAGGGCCGCCTCTAAGCCTAGTCTGGAAAAATGATACGCAAAATAAACGGCGTAATTCCCACAGAAGTAACTATTCAAGGATTGAATCCTTTTCTTCATAAAATATAGGGTATAGTCGTGGAAGTAGGACATAAACTCTTCGAAATATCTTGAATAAGATCCTATTGCAGGATTGGCGTAGCTGTCTAGTATAACTATCTCGCTTCTACCTTCATCCTTATTTACATAGAATGTTATCCAATGCCCCATTTTATTACGAGAACCAGACTCCAGAGTGTTGATTATGAACACCACAGGTCTTTTTTTATGTATTTTTGTCAGTATTTTCCTTACGTCATCAGCTAGGAAACATCCTAGATAGTTTACCTTATCACCTAAATTACTTCTGATAGCCTCATTTATTTCCAAACAATTCATATTAATATTTATCCTCGCGTATCGTAAATAACGCGACGATCGGCGTTAATGCTGATCACACCTGTTGTAGACCCATAAACTAGAATGACTTTATTTCTAGCCACACCGCGTTTAAATTCCAAAGCGATCCGCAGATTACCACTTTTTTCAATCGGGATGGTGTCATCTATATCCTCAGGTTGTAAATTAAAGGCCAGTATGGTTCCACCATGTCTTGAGGTTATCTTGAGATGATTTTGGGGCTTTTTTTTAGTGTCCCCGCAGCCCGGTCCTCGACCAGGCCTCTACCCCCAGGAAGCAGCCCGTGACAGCTGACTAACACCCAGGTACCTATTTTACTGCTAGGTAACAGGGGCATAGGGTGAAAGAAACTCTGCCCATTGTTTCTCGCCGGCGCCCGGGATCGACCCCGGGACCACAGGATCACAAGTCCAGCGTGCTGTCCACTCGGCCGACCGGCTCCCTAACCATTCACATATTTATCATAAGACAATATATTGTCTTTATCGAAGCCTAAGGCTTGTAATGCTCTGTAATACAACTTGGCGCAGTTATGAAGGAAGTCGCACCCAATATTGACAATATTAGTGCTATTCTGCGATATTAATACTTTACTAAGCTCGCAGTTTTCCAAATAAAGCGGGTTGCGATTATATGCACCACACACTGCCTCCATATCAAGGATAATTGTATATAAATGTTCTGGTATAACAGTCCCCCACGGTTGGTCCATTGTTATCGAGCGCTGACCTGTACCCAATATATATGTTTTGTATAAAGTTTTATTAAAAGTATACGTAATAGGAGAGTTGTTCTGCACCATGGCTTTATTGACGGCTACTAAACCTTCAGCGTACGGCAATACCCGATCCACCCATAGACGTGTAGACTTGATATTGTATTTAAAATTAGCGTGTTCATTATCGCTGAGTATAAGCCATTTATCAGGTTGAAGTTCGAGCCGCACCTTGATATCCACATTATCCAAACTGTATTCACTAACTGATGTGACATCCAACATTAGTTTAAAACACGTATTCACGCCACTCGTTTTCATATCAGTCATCCGTTGCTTCTCCCCAGCCGAGACGTTAGTGAAATAACCAGCTTCAATTTTACCAGGATCGACACGGTTAAAAAACTGTGACAGTTTATCATAGCGGTTAGCCTTACACCGAGAAATCGTAGATAATAACTTTACGTACGACCAGAATGAGAATAATGAGCTGGTTTCAACTATTGTTTCGTTTAAATACACAATAGCGGATTTGAATAGAGTTTGCGATAATCCATTCACCAACGAAACGTTTTTAGCATCTCCTAAAGGTGTTGTTCCAGCTTCTTCGGTTAGATCAATAGACAACTCTAATGCTATAGAGGATAAATCCACCAGTTGCCCATTCACCCCCTTGATGATGAATTCCAGATAGGTAGGTGTCTGTAAACTTATTATTGACCCCAGAATTCACATGTAATACATCCACCGTTTGTCTGCTTGCAATTGTTGATTCTACCAATCGAGGGGAAAATACTTTAGGAAAGGCTTCACTAACAGCAGCTGTATAGTGTTCTAATGGCACCTGGAGGCCCAGAGCGTTATATCCGGCCATGTTCGCGCTTTAGACAACACCAACCGAGTGAGAAGAATTTATGACAGCACATCATTATATTTCGCTTTAGTAAAACGTTTGATGTTTACTAATTTTTTTGTTTGTTTATTCTTTTTCTGCACTCTTCCACCTATCATTTGCTTCCCCACTCCTTTCAATGTTTCAATTCCGCGTTTCTTAAGAGATTGTTTGAAAGTTTGTTTGTCATTATTAATGTCGTCTAGTAGGGCCCCAAGCTAAGTGCAGCCGGGGCCAGAGTCCTCATGATAAAGGGTGCTGCTCGACGCGCTATCCCGCTTAAAAAGGAAAATATTCCTCCTCCCCGCGTATAACGTCTACTGCTGTTGAAAATCCGTATATCATCAGTCCCACCACCTCTAGGAGGGGTTAACAGAATGTATAATTCCTCAACAGAGGGGGGAATAAAGTGGACACGCATTTCTCCGCTTGTTTCAGACGAATGAGGAGTGGCGGGAAAGCATTGGTGTTATATACCTCCTGCAACGGGGCGTACATGCAAGACTGCTATGGTGCACCCACGTTCATCAAAATGTATTGGGTTACCATCTTGATCCCTAATAGTAATGCTGACGCTGTCTATCATGTTAGTGTTAAGACGCACATATAGTTTTTTATTGTTGCTGTTATCACTTCCATTTAGGGAGATTACATCCAAAATATTTACAGACTGGTTTCCATATCTAGTAGAAGAGATTCTATCGCAATAAACACACAGAATATCAACTCCTCCTCTAGGCATTGGCGGGAATAGGCATGTGTTAACTACACTCGAGGCATACTGACGTTTTGCGAATATGTCATATTCTATTTCTGGAACTACGCCCAACACTTTCCCAAAAGCGGTTCCAAATGATAATGAAACTCTACTGATGTTTTTATGCCCCGTTGCAGAGCTAATATTCTCATCACTAATCACAGTAGTGAACTTGTTTCGATTGGAGGAAGAATCATATTTAATAAAATGCGTTCCATATTTAGCTGAAAATTGTTTTAATGGCTTTCCTAAAAAACTCAGTTTAGCATTACTTGAAAATATGGCCTCTATTTCTGTATTAATCGTGGTATTAATTTCTTTTATAGTTCCGGCTAAAACATCAGATGATAATAAATGCTTTGAATGCATGTATTTCCCCTCGCTCACTTTCTCATACGTAACGCCTACACGTATATAAGCCTCGGGATTATCACGCTTAATAACGTAATGTGAAGTGGGGAGGAGTAATTTTTGTAGACACATTTCATAACTCCTCCTGGGATCTAATTCTAGCTGGTTAAACAATCGATTTTGGAAAGATGCGGGGATGTTATTGGGGAATAAATGCGTATCTGATACACTGGTGGCGTATATCACGTGAGTGTCCATCGCTCTATCTCCTTAGACTGCTTTTTGTCTAGTAAAGCCATCTACACATTACACGCTCATTTATATACACTCACCTGTTAATATACGATCCAGGAAGCATTCCTTTTACTGTGAGGATCAATCTTGACCGTTGCCTTTCTCTTAACAGATGGAGGTTCATACACTTGACTGCTTGCCGTAGTATTACGGAATAAATCTCGCGATGTAGATGTTAGTGTGAAAAACAGTTGAGCAATGGGGAGTTTATCCGGTAAAAAAACAGATTTAAGCACAGTCATTTTATGTATAATGACATTAATTATATGTATGCCAGATACTGGAGCCAATACATTTCCATTCAGATCCCAACGAACGATTACGGTAGCATCATAATGGTTTAGCAAGGATCTTGCATATTCGTGATCTCTCACTTTCAACTTCAAATCTATTAAATGTTTTATGGAAGGGTTGGTATGCAACTGAGGAGGAGGTGGTGGTTTGACAGTAAGATGACGAGCAACCGCTTTCACAGTGGGGTAAGCAGGGCTGTGTGCAGCTTTCCGGTTGTCCACTATTTTACGCGGTACGAGATAAAAGGCTTTCATTTTACTTACTGAACAACCGTGTAATTAAACTAGCTGCTATTGGTAAAATAATGGATAAAATACTGCCTCCTCGTTTGCTGGTTAATATCTGTTTCTTAGTTGTCACAGAAGGTTTCTTACAGGCTAGTGACCGAATAAGCAATTTATATTTTTTCAACTTTTTAACGACCTTGTCAGGCACGGGCAATTTTTTTTTTTAAAGTTATTAAAAATTTCTGATAAACAATTTATATGTGGTTTCTTCAATTTTTCAATCAACTGCTTTCTCGAGGAATACTGAAGTTTTGATAATAGTTGGATCAATTCCTTGTATTTATAAACTAAGGGCTTCTTCATTATAAATGTAATATCTCAGCAGCATCAATCCATTGATCGAATGATCGATCATAACCTGCGTACCTAACTTTATACTGGAGTTTGCCAGAGACTCTGCGTTGTCCCAATACCTTCTCAATATTAAAGGTTTGAGGCAAATGTGTTGGTGTTAATTCTTGTTTATAGAAGCCACCATCAATTTCTTCCCCATTCAGATCTTTTAGAAAGTATAAAGGGATGTGTTGTCTCCGATCAATACGTGTAACTGTAAAGATCTCGCGGGTGTTCTGCTGCTTAAACCCTTTTTTAAACTTGGAAATGCGATCAGATAGAGTGATGCGTACTGTATCACCAACACTCAATCGAGGAATGACAGCTCTCTTTGATTTGCTCGGGCTTTTATACATTAAATCAAATTGTTTGGCGTGTTCGCTGGGCGAGGATAGAGCGTGCACCTCCGCAGGTGTCTTCCCCTTCAATCCTCTGTGTGGGGTTAAATTATATGTTTTCGCAATATCTGGTAGAGCCTGCGTGTATTTTAAAGTGTTGTGCGTCGTCATAAACTTGTAAAGTTTACCTTTTAAAGTACGTATGAACCGCTCAGCGATTGAAGCTTTAGTCTCCTGAGAAA
The DNA here is from genome assembly GCF_040958095.1 of Procambarus clarkii. Lineage (NCBI taxonomy): Eukaryota > Metazoa > Arthropoda > Malacostraca > Decapoda > Cambaridae > Procambarus > Procambarus clarkii. The sequence goes on along the minus strand of NC_091217.1, from coordinate 29,362,441 downwards.
ATACACTATATAACTGTACTTTCATTGCTGCCAGTATTTTTTTCATAGTGGCGTTATAAAATTCTCCACCTCGATCAGAATTAATTTTGCGCACTCCCTGAGAATGAGGTGAATCTAGAATTAAAGCTAGAGCATTAATGGTGCTTTTCCCATCCTTGGCGCGTAGGGGTACTACTTGGGCGTACCTGGAGAAAATATCTACACATACGAGTAAATATTTCACTCCATCATTATGTTTGTCCAATAAACTCATCTCGGCCAAGTCTATAGCTTGAAATAGTCGTGGTTTAGGGCTTAACACCCGACGCCGAGGGAATTTATGTGGTTGTAAATAATGCAACGTATAGGAGTCAGAGCTTTTCAGATACTCCTTTACATCGGCTAGAGTTATACTAGAGTTAATTAATTTGGCGGCCTTATACAATCTCTGTACCCCTCCAAGCCCTCTGCTAGATGAGGGGTCGTTATATACTCGTTCCAGTACATCTTTCTTGCTCACCATTGGTAAACTATCTCATAGGGCGGTTCGTGAACAATATTACCGCGTAATGTTATCGTAGATGGAGTGTTCGAGCCCAGATCTACTAGCAAATAGCCGTAAGGTTGGCTAATAACTTGCTTATATAACTCTACAAATTTCTTTGAATCCACTTTCCCAAATATTTGTCGTCCGAGTGTTTCAATTTGTGACAGGTCTCGTGATTTAACCAATATGAAATGAGAAGCATTTAAACTAATATTCCTCGAATATTTACCAGGAAAAAATATATTTTGAGTAATCAATATGACGGAAACCGTGAAATGTCTGCCCCTAGTAAACATGTCTGATACAATTTTTGAATTCGCAGACTCTGTAAAAAGGTCATCATAGATTACTAAGATATGCGAGTCATTATCTACTCGCTCTTCCACAGGATCAATAATGGTTGAATGCTCGATCAGCTTCCCTTTAATTTGTGGATCAGATCGTAATTCAGAGTAACCTCCTCCGCATATGATTATTGAGGAGAACTTGTGTTGATACTTCCTTACAAGTTTACTGCACAAGTAGGATTTTCCACTGTTTGAATAACCAGCAATAATAACACGAGATGGTTCTCTGAAAATATCTAGATGTTCCGCATGGATTATATCATAGGAACTGTCCATGATTAATGCTTCGTTAAGACTGCTAAAAACTAAGGAACTGAGGTGGTATTTATACAAACATAGTCATTTACAGGTGTTTATTCACATATTTTATGTACAGCAACAACATTTTTTTTTAAACTAAACATAGTTCTTACAGTTCACAAACAATAATATTAAACATCCTATTCATTTAGTATAAAAGTTCTAGTCATATGGGGCAACCATCTTAATACTACCTAACAATTGTACAACATAAAATCTAGCGAGGGTTGAATAGTTTCTGAGCTGTAGCATCGCGTTTGCTCCAGGGACGGAATATTGGGTAGAGTCTCTGTGCTTGCTCTACTTCCTCCTCCTCCATAAACACTTCTTCTTCCATCTCCTCCTCCTCTCTCACTTCTACATCCATCTCATCATCATCATTGTTATTGGGAATATCAGGATGACCATACGCTAGGGACTGTGTGGGGCTTAAAATGTAGCGTTTATCGTCAAATGCTGACAATCCTCTGCAGGTACTGCGACATGTACAAATCTTTCCTTGCACGTTGCGTATAGATCTCGACACATACCTGATTGAAGTGTTTGTTTCAAGAGTGTGTTGAAATGAGTCATGTGAGAGTTTCTCTTATAGATGGTATGGTACGCCCTTACACTTTCAAGTGTGCTCCCCATCATGTGTGGTGAACGAATATGTTTTAGGTCTGAGAGCAATTAACTGGTTAATAATCTTAGAGCCTATTTCAGACTTGAGCAATCCTAGTTCACCTTCTCGCGCTTTAGAGTAGGATGGGTGTGTGTCATTAAAATTACTAAAATCCATACAGTCGAAGAGAGGAGACTTATTCAACTCTTCAAACACATCCTGACAGTCCAGTTTAATGATGAAAGAGTCTGTGTCTGCATATAACAGACTCGCTTTATCCCCATACGCAGGTTTGACAACATCATACCAGAACTCATAGAGTCGCCTCTTAGCAATTTGAAGTATATGATAACCCAGATACGTAGGAGTGTTGACTAGGAGAGACTTCTGCTTGATAGTACATATCACACGATCCTTACTTAACAAAAGACTCCACTTGAAGAATGGGTTTCGAGCATGTTTCAGGAAATGACTACGATCTGTGACCAAATAGTGTTTGTTCCCATATTTAGATACATCTGTGAGACTCTTTCCATATATAGAGTTTGATACGAGTTTGAAAGCTTTTTTTTTTTATCGCGCATTTGGTACTGGCACGTTCACGAACATTGGTTTCAATGAAGTCTTTAAGGTAACTCTCCTGCTCGAATTCGTAGATGTCGTGAACTTTAGCTACTTCTAATCCAATGCGCATGAGTAACTGTAACAAGTCCAGACTAACCAGGTAGTCTTTCTGAGGAAGATGAGAAGCAATTAATTTAGTGTTGTTTTTAGGCAGCCCACGACTTTCTTCTGTAAGAATATTCTTACTGTAGGGTGAAATGTGTTCCTCGGTAATGCAAGTATGAGAAAGAACAAGGGGCAGTTCATCTGTATACCTAGCTACATCCGGTCGGACCTGCAGTGTATCACACAACACCCAATATCCCTTGGTCCCGTCACATGGGATATTCTCCAAACCTTGCTCTAGCAGCACGTCACCCTCATCATGTGTCAGTTTCCGGATCCCGCCCCGAGGGAGCAGTTCCGTCATACACGCCCCGTAAAGACTATTAAAATCTAAGTAAATGATGTAGCTACTATCTTCCCCTAGATCTAAGCCTGTGTGCCTGTTCACCACATTCGTGTACTGTCTCGTCACACTGGTGAACCCACCTCGGAGATTCCGACGAAGTAAATCATATAACAATGGGTCTGACACAACATCGAGTTCAACTTTCGATTTAAGCAAGAACGCATCCCAAGCAAATGAGGGTAAAGAAATGTAGTGTGAAATGTCTAATTTGTAGAGAGCAAGCATGGTGTCTCGCCAGACTGTGAACACATCAGCTAGCAATCCTGTGTCCACTTTGAGGTAAAGGAGTAGATACTCCCCTATGTTGCGACATTTAGCCAAATCAAAAATTTCTATGGCTTGTTTATAATCTGTTTCTGACAACTCTTCGTCTTTTAGTGTATTATAAAACTTATCGCGAGAAGGAAGGTGTGGTTCTATTTCACTTCCTGATCTATCTCTCATCTCGTTTAGTATTACTCCTAAATCATAGGAAGCGTTGTGTGAAAAAGTGTATAGGAACTTGTATGAATTTACACATTGCAAATTACATCTATCACAGTACGCTGCTTGATAATTGTGGAATCTTACGGAGTGGTCGTGATGACGGACTTTGATTACATCTTCTCCGTTAAAAGGTACATCACAGAGTTCACAGGCTGTTTTTGTCTCAAATATCACCTGCTGTTGCTGAGACATGTGAAGTTCATAGGATACTAACCCCTTCTTGATTCGTGCCCATGACGCTTCTAGCGTGGTTATAAAGTGATTGGCCGCATCTTTACCCAAATAAGTATCTTTCTCAACAATATTCTTCTGTCTGTCAATGATGATGTACGCATACGCCACTGCATTGTGACGTGTTTCTATCATTCCCTTAGGGTTCGAGCGGTCTAACATGAACTTAAAGTCATAAAAGCACATGTGACTAGGACCATAACCCCGTCCATAGTTACGGAAAGTAATCTTCCTCTCTGGTGGGTAGAATTTGAGAGTCTGATGTACTTTGCATGTACTTTCATGACTCTGCATGCTATCTGCTGGGAGTGATATCAAACAACAGTGACAGAAGCTGTGATGACTCGGGATGCGATCACCATGATCTCGTATATTACGTACATATTGGTTAAAATCCTTAATTAATACTAAGTGTTGAGCTTCCAACATCAGCAATGGTATGACATCTGTATATCCCCCTCTTCCCTTCCTAGCTAGTGTAATGTAGTGTCGCTGTCGTCTAGCATTTTCATCTCTTTCTAGTGAATAGATGAATATACTGACTTTATTCATTTTCTCTACCTTGTGAATATCCTCGAATGTTACTGCAGAATTGACATCAGCTGGCCATTTCATGTGTCTGAGACACCAACTAGCATTCACAGATCTAGCGCGGATATTACCTAGTCGCATCCCCTTAGCTAAACATTTATAAGCTGCAACACACTGCATAAGGCAAATATCAGCCTCTCCCTCTGGATTGAAAACCAATTTTTTTCCACGCAAGCCTTCAGGATAGTCTACATGCGAGCCTAATCTTATCGGATGTTCAATCTGACCACAGTTAATGTAAAACCCGGTGAGCCGCTCAACCAAGACATTGGACCCCTCCTTCTCTTCCAGATCCTGGGATATTTTCCCTGTCAATTCCTCAGCCCAAAAATCAATAAGAGTTTCTACTTCCTCTAGAGTAATTCTTTGCCCCTCACCTCGTATGGGGAAGCCATCGTTATTTATAGGATCCAATAGATTATCCTCCCCATCTTGTTGTACATTTAAATTCCGCACAATTAGAGTGATGTCTGGGTAAATTAAGAGGGATGGGTGTTGTGGAGAGAAAAGGGCGCGTATCTCATTAACGAAAAAATCCCTGTATGTTCGCAGATAGAGTCCTGGTGAGGTGTTAACATGTTCTGGTATGGAGAATGAAAGCCGGACATAACTGCCGTTATAGTTATCAATTCGATCCAGCAGCTGAGGTTGAATTTCTAGGGCAGGTGGAGGAGAGGGGGAAAGAGGTGGCGTGGGTGATGGGAGAGGGCTGGGAGGGGTGGGGGGTGGTGATAGCCCTCCCCCTCCGAGATGAATGGGGGAGAGTGCCTGGTCAGCTATTACGCCAGACGGTGCTAACAAGTCAGAATTGACAGACGCTGGCGGGTCAAGGTCACGGTCTGCTGAGCTGTCGTCTGAGTCACTGTCTGAGATGAAAATGGTACGATTCACACCACTGCTGCTGCTGCTGCTGCTGTCATAGCTGTCGCTGATTGATTGGGGTATGGGGCTGGGGGAGGAACGGGGGGTTGAGTGAGCGCGTGAACGAGTCCTCCCCTCCCTGTGAGAGCCGGAAGTGGGCACTGACTGCCCTGCTGTGTCACTCTCACAGCCACTGCTGCTGCTGCTGGATGCCAAATCTATGCACAGCGGTGTGTCGTCATCTGTAAAAAAAAGAAAAACATATTATCTCTAGAAAGCATATATATATATATATATATATATATATATATATATATATATATATATATATATATATATATATATATATATATATATATATATATATATATATATATATATATATATATATATATATATATTAGTATATTTTGGTAGCAGTCTTTCCTGTAGACATATTTTATTAAATATGACCGAAAAAGTAAGATTAATAATTCTAACACGAATTTTCTCAATCTTTCGTACATTATGCTTCACTGTTGGAGGTAAATCAAAAATCACTTCTCCAAAATTCATTTTTATTTCTAGTCTGACGCGACACGGGCGCGTTTCGTAAAACTTATTACATTTTCAAAGACTTCACAAATACACAACTGATTAGAACTTGCGTTTCCCTGATTTTATATCTACATTTGAGTGAGGTGGGAAGGGTGATGTGGCATTACATTTGAGTAAGGTGGGAAGGATGATGTGGCATTAGAGGATATTAATAGGGTATTAAAAGTATCAACACAAGACAGAACACGAAACAATGGATATTGAATAGAAGTGTTTGTAGAAAGCCTATTGGTCCATATTTCTTGATGCTTCTATATTGGAGCGGAGTCTTGAGGTGGGTAGAATATAGTTGTGCAATAATTGGCTGTTGATTGCAATCAACAATTTTGGAGAAGTGATTTTTGATTTACCTCCAACAGTGAAGCATAATGTACGAAAGATTGAGAAAATTCGTGTTAGAATTATTAATCTTACTTTTTCGGTCATATTTAATAAAATATATATATATATATATATATATATATATATATATATATTATGAGGTTAGGGAACAGACTAGTGGGAATTATTATGTTTAGGAAATAGACTGAAATCAGACAGTAATAACTTACTTATGTCCTGGTGAAGGGGTTGAGCAGGTGAGTGGGTATGAATTCGTAACATCATGTTAACAGGATGAGATATGGTCTCGTAGCCCCCCATCTGGCGGCGTGGCTGAGCCTGATGAAGGGGCGGGGGGGTGCCCGTGAGTGAGATCTGCTCTCCTTAGCTCAGTGTGTGAGGAATGGGGTATAGGCTCGATGACGTCGATCTGTTCCCTCCGTCGATTGAGGTAGGGATTATAACCTGAAATGGAATAAATGATATTCAGCATTGGTGAATGGGGAAAATATGCTTATTATGCATGAGTGTTTGCTTGCAAGTGGATGAAATACAGATATGAGAAGTGTATTTGATATGCTACCTACGTTTATGTGAAGTTTCATTCCGACGATGACCTCCTCGCGGGGTAGGTGAGCAATAAGGACACTTCACGGTTTTGTAAACTGAAATTGGAAAGAACATATTTAACTGTGTGGAATGTAATAGTCGAATGAGAAAATATTCTCACACTATAGTAGTTTACACACGCGATATTTCACCTGTGGATGCCATAAAATGAACTGTGGAATATTAAATATGAATAACACTCATGGTTATCACAGAAAATCTGCTGACATCGCTTGCATTTGATGTCGTAATGTCCTAGGGGCGGTTTTTCACAGCTTGCGCATTGCAGCCGACACACTTGATTCGGTGAAGGAATATAAAACACTCCACATTTCATGCAGGCTGTAGAGCTTCGCCTTTCCATGACAGGAAGGTATATGGTGAGTGTGTAGCGGATGAAGTCTCGCAGGGAACTGGCGGCGCGTTTGTGTGTGAGGGGAGTGAAATGGGCCGGGTCAAATGAGAAGTGATTGATGGCTGACAGGTGTGGGTCTGTCTGTCGGCAGGAGTATGTACCTCGCTCCTCCTTAACGAATTCACAGTGTATGGGGACCCGCCGTGGAATGAACATTGAAAACCCTTTAAGACGAAATGGGTCACTTCCGCAGGAGGGTGCTCTCTTACCCTCCTCTCCCACTTACGACTTCCTGTAGGGGAAGCTAATGGATGTCCAGGCGTTCCTCTCAGGTATGGGGGTTCTCCTCTCCCTCCCCCCTCCCCAAACAACATATCCACTATGTTGGATCCCCTCAACCTCTACTCACGATCATCGTCACACAGGATTAAGTCTATGACAAACACACACATACATATTCATTTACTCCTTCCTCATATTCCACTCTTATCCTTGTATTTGCATACGTCTTCCCAGAAATTCCCACGTCTTCCCAGAAATTCCCTTTGTGACTAGAGCGAGGGGCTGCACCTGCTCACCCGCCACTCAAGACCGCGTCCGACACGCGCCAAACTTCCGGGAAATTCCCCTCCCAAACCCTCTGCGACGACAACGACGCGCACCACCTGCCATCCAACAACATGATCTCCCCTCGTTCCTGACCACATACCATAACACCAGACGCTCATACGCGTCCGAAACGCACCAAACTTCCGGGAAAATTCCCCCCAAAACCCTGTGCGACTAGACACCCGCGCACCACCTGTCGGGTGGCACTCACCTGAGTGCCACCTGGCAGGTGGCGCGCGTCGCTCTAGTCGTACTTTACACTACTGTGACCAGTGGTTGTTTATATGACCTCTCTCTCTCCCCAGTGTGTCCAGTGGTTGTTTATATGACTTCTCTCTCTCTCCCCAGTGTGACCAGTGGTTGTTTATATGACCTCTCTCTCTCCCCAGTGTGTCCAGTGGTTGTTTATATGACCTCTCTCTCTCCCCAGTGTGTCCAGTAATTGTTTATATGACTTCTCTCTCTCCCCAGTGTGACCAGTGGTTGTTTATATGACCTCTCTCTCTCCCCAGTATGTCCAGTGGTTATTTATATGACCTCTCTCCTCGTTGGTTAGGTCACCTGCAACACTGTTCTTTGTGTCACCTGCAACACTGTTCTTTCTGTCAACTGCAACACTGTTCTTTGTGTCACCTGCAACACAGTTCTTTCTGTCACCTGCAACACTGTTCTTTGTGTCAACTGCAACACTGTTCTTTGTGTCAACTGCAACACTGTTCTTTGTGTCACCTGCAACACAGTTCTTTCTGTCAACTGCAACACTGTTCTTTGTGTCAACTGCAACACTGTTCTTTGTGTCAACTGCAACACTGTTCTTTGTGTCACCTGCAACACAGTTCTTTCTGTCAACTGCAACACTGTTCTTTGTGTCAACTGCAACACTGTTCTTTGTGTCAACTGCAACACTGTTCTTTCTGTCAACTGCAACACAGTTCTTTCTGTCACCTGCAACACAGTTTCTTCTGTCACCTGCAACACTGTTCTTTCTGTCTCCTGCAATGTTTTGTTTACGCACGCTCCAAGCCTGAGTTGTTGTGTTCCCACAGGCGATCTTCGCCTCCCTCAACGACCTCAGCACGGAGTACTTCAGCACCGAACAGCGAGCATTCATCTACCAATAAGTCATCGATCTCGGTAAGGCCAGAATTTTCCTATTAGTTACTCTATTACTTTCGGATACGAGCAGGCTTTAACACGAGGAAGTGAAGACTACCATTATAGGGCAGGAATAGTACTACATCGGGAAGTGAAGACTACCATTATAGGGCAGGAATAGTGCTACATCAGGAAGTGAAGACTACCATTATAGGGCAGGAATAGCACTATATCAGGAAGTGAAGGCTACTATTATAGGGCAGGAATAGTACTACATCAGGAAGTGAAGACTACCATTATAGGGCAGGAATAGTACTATATCAGGAAGTGAAGACTACCATTATAGGGCAGGAATAGTACTACATCAGGAAGTGAAGGCTACCATTATAGGGCAGGAATAGTACTACATCAGGAAGTGAAGACTACCATTATAGGGCAGGAATAGTACTACATCAGGAAGTGAAGACTACCATTATAGGGCAGGAATAGTGCAACATCAGGAAGTGAAGACTAACATTATAGGGCAGGAATAGTACCATCACGATGGTACTGGATCGATGAGACTGATTAAATGAGAGATCGATGAGACTGATTAAAAAGATAGAGTCTCATGGTATTGGGGGTGCTATATTAAGCTGGATTAGGGCATGGCTATACCAAAGGAAACAGAGAGTTAGTATAAATGGAATCAAGTCAGAGTGGGAAAATGTTGTAAGTGGAGTGCCTCAAGGCTCTGTCCTGGGACCTCTGTTGTTTATAATATATATAAATGATTTAGATTCAGGTTTGAGTAGCAACATTTGCAAATTTGCCGATGATACGAAAATCGGTAGGGAAATTAATTCGGAGGAGGACTCACTATCACTTCAAGTTGATCTAGATAGGGTTTTGAAATGGTCAAAGGATTGGCAGATGCAGTTTAATGCTGATAAATGTAAAGTTCTGAGGTTAGGTAATGATGATAGAGTTACAAGATACGAGCTAGATGGTGTTGTGATTGCGAAGTCGGATTGCGAAAGGGATCTGGGAGTTATGATTAGTAAGAATTTAAAACAAAAGGATCAATGCATAAATGTTCGTAATAAGGCAAATCGGACACTTGGATTTATTAATCGCAGCGTTAGTAACAAGACACCTGGTGTGGTTCTCAAGCTATATCTTGCTCTAGTTAGGCCCCATTTAGATTATGCAGTTCAGTTTTGGTCGCCATATTATAGAATGGATATAAATTCACTTGAACGTGTCCAGCGTAGGATGACTAAGTTAATTCCCCAAATTAGAAATCTTTCATATGAAGAAAGATTAACAAAGCTTAAGTTGCATTCACTGGAAAGGCGAAGAGTTAGGGGCGACATGATAGAGGTTTACAAGTGGGTGAATGGACATAACAAGGGGGATATTAATAGGGTATTAAAAGTATCAACACAGGACAGAACACGAAACAATGGGTATAAATTGGATAAGTTTAGATTTAGGAAAGACTTGGGTAAATACTGGTTCAGTAACAGGGTTGTTGATTTGTGGAACCAATTGCCGCGTAACGTGGTGGAGGTGGGGTCCCTCGATTGTTTCAAGCGCGGATTGGACAAGTATATGAGTGGGATTGGGTGGTTATAGAATAGGAGCTAACATAAGAACATAAGAACATAAGAACAAAGGTAACTGCAGAAGGCCTATTGGCCCATACGAGGCAGCTCCTATTCTATAACCACCCAATCCCACTCATATACTTGTCCAACCCGTGCTTGAAACAATCGAGGGACCCCACCTCCACAATGTTACGCGGCAATTGGTTCCACAAATCAACAACCCTGTTACTGAACCAGTATTTACCCAAGTCTTTCCTAAATCTAAACTTATCCAATTTATATCCATTGTTTCGTGTTCTGTCCTGTGTTGACACTTTCAACACCCTATTAATATCCCCCCGGTTATGTCCATTCATCCACTTGTAAACCTCTATCATGTCACCCCTAACTCTTCGCCTTTCCAGTGAATGCAACTTAAGCTTTGTTAATCTTTCTTCATATGAAAGATTTCTAATTTGGGGAATTAACTTAGTCATCCTACGCTGGACACGTTCAAGTGAATTTATATCCATTCTATAATATGGCGACCAAAACTGAACTGCATAATCTAAATGGGGCCTAACTAGAGCAAGATATAGCTTGAGAACCACACCAGGTGTCTTGTTACTAACGCTGCGATTAATAAATCCAAGTGTCCGATTTGCCTTATTACGAACATTTATGCATTGATCCTTTTGTTTTAAATTCTTACTAATCATAACTCCCAGATCCCTTTCGCAATCCGACTTCGCAATCACAACACCATCTAGCTCGTATCTTGTAACTCTATCATCATTACCTAACCTCAGAACTTTACATTTATCAGCATTAAACTGCATCTGCCAATCCTTTGACCATTTCAAAACCCTATCTAGATCAACTTGAAGTGATAGTGAGTCCTCCTCCGAATTAATTTCCCTACCGATTTTCGTATCATCGGCAAATTTGCAAATGTTGCTACTCAAACCTGAATCTAAATCATTTATATATATTATAAACAACAGAGGTCCCAGGACAGAGCCTTGAGGCACTCCACTTACAACATTTTCCCACTCTGACTTGATTCCATTTATACTAACTCTCTGTTTCCTTTGGTATAGCCATGCCCTAATCCAGCTTAATATAGCACCCCCAATACCATGAGACTCTATTTTTTTAATCAGTCTTTCATGTGGCACTGTATCAAAAGCTTTGCTAAAGTCAAGGTATACAACATCGCAATCCTTACCACTATCAACTGCCTCAACAATGCTAGAATAAAAAGATAACAAATTTGTTAAACATGAACGGCCATTTATAAAACCATGTTGCGACTCAATTATTAATTTATGTTTTTCAAGATGAAGACGAATTTTATTTGCTATTATAGATTCGAGTAACTTTCCCACAATAGACGTTAGGCTAATTGGTCGATAGTTAGACGCAAGTGATCTATCTCCTTTCTTAAAAACTGGTATCACATTAGCAACTTTCCAAAACTCTGGCACTCTGCCTGACTCTATTGATTTATTAAATATGGTTGACAGTGGGTCACAAAGCTCCTCTTTGCATTCTTTAAGCACCCTAGCAAACACTTCATCCGGCCCTGGGGATTTGTTTGGTTTGAGTTTTACTATTTGTTTAAGAACATCCTCCCTGGTAACTGCTAAACTCGTCAACCTGTCCTCGTCCCCACCCACATAGACTTGTTCGGCTGAAGGCATATTGTTAAGTTCTTCTTTAGTAAATACAGATACAAAATATTTATTAAAAATACTACTCATCTCTTCATCACTATCTGTTATTTGACCTGTCTCAGTTTTTAATGGACCTATCCTTTCCCTAGTCTTAGTACGATATAACTGAAAAAACCCTTTAGGATTTGTCTTTGCTTGCCCTGCTATGCGAACTTCATAGTTACTTTTTGCTTTCCTTATCTCTTTTTTAACATTTCTAACCAGTTGTACGAATTCCTGTTCTAAAGTGACCTCCCCATTTTTAATCCTTTTGTACCAAGCTCTCTTTTTACCTATAAGGTTCTTCAAATTCTTTGTAATCCACTTTGGGTCATTAGTATACGATCTATTCAATTTGTATGGTATACTACGTTCCTGTGCTTTGTTTAGAATATTCTTAAATAAGTTATATATTGAATCCACATCGAAATCCCCATTTAAGTCACCTATCGCTGGGTTCATGTCTCGCTCCAAGACCGGCCCACACCCCATACCCAAGCCTTTCCAATCAATTTGACCCAAAAAATTTCTTAGGCTATTAAAATCAGCTTTTCGAAAATCTGGCACTTTAACAGAATTTTCTCCTACTGGTCTATTCCATTCTATGCTAAATCTGATTTCTTTGTGATCACTGCTCCCTAGCTCACTCCCTATTTCGATGTCATTAATTTGCGTTTCCCTGTTAGTTAACACTAAATCTAAAATATTATTTTCCCGTGTTGGTTCCTTAATGTGTTGCGTAAGAAAGCAATCGTCAATTAATTCTAGAAAATCTTCTGCTTCACTATTCCCTGATTTGTTCAACCAGTTTATTCCGCTAAAATTAAAGTCACCCATGACATAAATACTGTTAGATCTAGATGCTCTAGATATTTCATCCCATAGATGCTTTGCTTCCATTCTGTCTAAATTTGGTGGCCTATATATTACTCCTATTATAATATTATTAGCTTTTTCGTTTAATTCAATCCAAATAGTTTCTGAGTGTGGCTCTGTTTTGATTCCCTCTTTGAGACTACATTTCAAATTGTCCCTAACATATATGGCTACTCCACCTCCTCGTCTAATATATCTATCTGTGTGAAATAGTTTAAATCCATATATTTGATATTCAGCTAATAGTTCTCTATTTTCTACATTCATCCACGTTTCGGTAAGTGCAATAATATCTATTTTTTCTGTGCAGACAAGAGCATTTAATTCGTTAATTTTATTTCTTAGACTTCTACTGTTAGTGTAATATACCCTAAGTGAATTGTTATTTTGCGGACCTTCTCTTTCCCTGATCGTTTTGCCAATTCCTTTCTCCCACAAACACATACTTTTATTACCTCCTTCCTCCAAATCAATTCCCATACCTCTATCTACTAACAGTTTAAACCCAAACAAACACCTCTAACCACTTCTTCTAGCGAGTTCGCAACAGCAACAACCCCAGCTCTCGATAGATGCACCCCATCACGAGCATACATTTCATTTCTTCCATAGAAGTGTTCCCAGTTGTCTATGAAAGATATTGCATTTGATTTGCAATATCTTTCCAGCCGGCAATTGACACCAAGTGCCCTCGATATCCATTCATTTCCCACTCCCTTTCTTGGAAGAATGCCACATATGATCGGGATTCCTCCCTTGCTCCTAACTAACTCTATGGCTGTTTTATACCTCTGAATCAGTTCCTCACTCCTGACTCGACCAACATCATTTCCTCCCACGCTAATGCAAATAATGGGATTGTTCCCATTACCAGCCATAATATCATTCATGTTGTTTATAATATCACCAATGCCAGCTCCGGGATAGCAAACCCTTAACCTGTTCCCCCTATCTCTAGCACAAAACGTTCTATCCAAATACCTTATCTGGGAATCTCCCACAACTAATGTTTGCTTAGGTACTTCCTTTACTTTCTGAGGGGCCTGCGCTTCCTTTCTCTTCGTTGCTTTCCCTTTTGCGCGATCCACAGTCTCTCCACAGCACTCGTCCTCCAAAACGTCAAATGAATTTGAAGTTGCTATGGCGTTTGAAGGCGGCTTTATCAAAGTCTTCTTAAGGCCCCTGTCTTTCGCAACTCTCCAAGACGAGGTACCTTTACTGCTGGTCTCCTCCTTCGTTACTTCTCGTTGTTTTTTAAGCTGACGCACCTCCTCCCGCAGAGAGTCCAACTCTGTCCTCAGGGCTCCCACTAGAGTCACCAGGTCCTTCACTACAACTTCCATATTGCTATGATAAAATAACAACACTCAGGAGCTCCGGTTAACACAACCTCTCACTGTGACTTCACCTGACCGACTGAATGCTGCCCATTCGAGCTGCCTCGAATGGGCCAATAGGCCTTCTGCAGTTACCTTTGTTCTTATGTTCTTATGTTATCACTACATCAGGAAGTGAAAACAGAATCGTGTATGGGAATAGCACTACTTTAGGAAGGTAAGATTGAAACTTAATGAAGGCAAGGCTACCACTTAATGAAGGCAAGACTATCACTTAAGGAAGGTAAGACTACCACTTAAGGAAGGCAAGGCTACCACTTAAGGTAGGTAAGACTACCACTTAAGGAAGATTAAGACTACCACTTAAGAAGGCAAGGATACAACTTAAGGAAGGCAAGGATACAACTTAAGGAAGGCAAGGATGCCACTTAAGCAAGGGAAGGATACCACTTAAGGAAGGTAAGGCTATAACTTTAGGAAGAAAAGTGTACCATTTTGGAAAGCACAGCCACAACTTACAGAACGCAAAGCTACCGCTTAAGGAAGGAAAGACTGGCATATCATAAGAACATAAGAACAAAGGAAACTGCAGAAGGCCTGTTGGCCCATACGAGGCAGCTCCTATTTATAACCACCCAATCCCATTCATATACATGTCCAACCCGCGCTTGAAACAATCGAGGGACCCCACCTCCACAATGTTACGCGGCAACTGGTTCCACAAATCAACAACCCTGTTACTGAACCAGTATTTACCCAAGTCTTTCCTAAATCTAAACTTATCCAATTTATACCCATTGTTTCGTGTTCTGTCTTGTGTTGATACTTTTAATACCCTATTAATATCCCCTTTGTTATGTCCATTCACCCACTTGTAAACCTCTATCATGTCACCCCTAACTCTTCGCCTTTCCAGTGAATGCAACTTAAGCTTTGTTAACCTTTCTTCATATGAAAGATTTCTAATTTGGGGAATTAACTTAGTCATCCTACGCTGGACACGTTCAAGTGAATTTATATCCATTCTATAATATGGCGACCAAAACTGAACTGCATAATCTAAATGGAGCCTAACTAGAGCAAGATATAGCTTGAGAACCACACCAGGTGTCTTGTTACTAACGCTGCGATTAATAAATCCAAGTGTCCGATTTGCCTTATTACGAACATTTATGCATTGATCCTTTTGTTTTAAATTCTTGCTAATCATAACTCCTAGATCCCTTTCGCAATTCGATCTCGCAATCGCAACACCATCTAGCTCGTATCTTGTAACCCTATCATCATTACCTAACCTCAGAACTTTACATTTATCAGCATTAAACTGCATCTGCCAATCCTTCGACCATTTCAAAACCCTATCTAGATCAACTTGAAGTGTTAGTGAGTCCTCCTCCGAATTAATTTCCCTACCGATTTTCGTATCATCGGCAAATTTGCAAATGTTGCTACTCAAACCTGAATCTAAATCATTTATATATATTATAAACAACAGAGGTCCCAGGACAGAGCCCTGAGGCACCCCACTTACAACATTTTCCCACTCTGACTTGACTCCATTTATACTAACTCTCTGTTTCCTTTGGTATAGCCATGCCCTAATCCAAGCTTAATATAGCACCCCCAATACCATGAGACTCTAACTTTTTAATCAGTCTTTCATGTGGCACTGTATCAAAAGCTTTGCTAAAGTCAAGGTACACAACATCGCAATCCTTACCACTATCAACTGCCTCAACAATGCTAGAATAAAAAGATAACAAATTTGTTAAACATGAACGGCCATTTATAAAACCATGTTGCGACTCAATTATTAATTTATGTTTTTCAAGATGAAGACGAATTTTATTTGCTATTATAGATTCGATTAACTTTTCCACAATAGACGTTAGGCTAATTGGTCGATAGTTAGACGCAAGTGATCTATCTCCTTTCTTAAAAACTGGTATCACATCAGCAACTTTCCAAAACTCTGGCACTCTGCCTGACTCTATTGATTTATTAAATATGGTTGACAGTGGGTCACAAAGCTCCTCTTTGCATTCTTTAAGCACCCTGGCAAACACTTCATCCGGCCCTGGGGATTTGTTTGGTTTGAGTTTTACTATTTGTTTAAGAACATCCTCCCTGGTAACTGTTAAACTCGTCAACCTGTCCTCGTCCACACCCACATAGACTTGTTCGGCTGAAGGCATATTGTTAAGTTCCTCTTTAGTAAATACAGATACAAAATATTTATTAAAAATACTACTCATCTCTTCATCACTATCTGTTATTTGACCTGTTTTAGTTTTTAATGGACCTATCCTTTCCCTAGTCTTAGTACGATATAACTGAAAAAACCCTTTAGGATTTGTCTTTGCTTGCCCTGCTATGCGAACTTCATAGTTTCTTTTTGCTTTCCTTATCTCTTTTTTAACATTTCTAACCAGTTGTACGAATTCCTGTTCTAAAGTGACCTCCCCATTTTTGATCCTTTTGTACCAAGCTCTCTTTTTACCTATAAGAACATAAGAACATAAGAACAAAGGTAACTGCAGAAGGCCTATTGGCCCATACGAGGCAGCTCCTATTCTATAACCACCCAATCCCACTCATATACTTGTCCAACCTGTGCTTGAAACAATCGAGGGACCCCACCTCCACAATGTTACGCGGCAATTGGTTCCACAAATCAACAACCCTGTTACTGAACCAGTATTTACCCAAGTCTTTCCTAAATCTAAACTTATCCAATTTATATCCATTGTTTCGTGTTCTGTCCTGTGTTGATACTTTTAATACCCTATTAATATCCCCCCGGTTATGTCCATTCATCCACTTGTAAACCTCTATCATGTCACCCCTAACTCTTCGCCTTTCCAGTGAATGCAACTTAAGCTTTGTTAATCTTTCTTCATATGAAAGATTTCTAATTTGGGGAATTAACTTAGTCATCCTACGCTGGACACGTTCAAGTGAATTTATATCCATTCTATAATATGGCGACCAAAACTGAACTGCATAATCTAAATGGGGCCTAACTAGAGCAAGATATAGCTTGAGAACCACACCAGGTGTCTTGTTACTAACGCTGCGATTAATAAATCCAAGTGTCCGATTTGCCTTATTACGAACATTTATGCATTGATCCTTTTGTTTTAAATTCTTACTAATCATAACTCCCAGATCCCTTTCGCAATCCGACTTCGCAATCACAACACCATCTAGCTCGTATCTTGTAACTCTATCATCATTACCTAACCTCAGAACTTTACATTTATCAGCATTAAACTGCATCTGCCAATCCTTTGACCATTTCAAAACCCTATCTAGATCAACTTGAAGTGATAGTGAGTCCTCCTCCGAATTAATTTCCCTACCGATTTTCGTATCATCGGCAAATTTGCAAATGTTGCTACTCAAACCTGAATCTAAATCATTTATATATATTATAAACAACAGAGGTCCCAGGACAGAGCCTTGAGGCACTCCACTTACAACATTTTCCCACTCTGACTTGATTCCATTTATACTAACTCTCTGTTTCCTTTGGTATAGCCATGCCCTAATCCAGCTTAATATAGCACCCCCAATACCATGAGACTCTATTTTTTTAATCAGTCTTTCATGTGGCACTGTATCAAAAGCTTTGCTAAAGTCAAGGTATACAACATCGCAATCCTTACCACTATCAACTGCCTCAACAATGCTAGAATAAAAAGATAACAAATTTGTTAAACATGAACGGCCATTTATAAAACCATGTTGCGACTCAATTATTAATTTATGTTTTTCAAGATGAAGACGAATTTTATTTGCTATTATAGATTCGAGTAACTTTCCCACAATAGACGTTAGGCTAATTGGTCGATAGTTAGACGCAAGTGATCTATCTCCTTTCTTAAAAACTGGTATCACATTAGCAACTTTCCAAAACTCTGGCACTCTGCCTGACTCTATTGATTTATTAAATATGGTTGACAGTGGGTCACAAAGCTCCTCTTTGCATTCTTTAAGCACCCTAGCAAACACTTCATCCGGCCCTGGGGATTTGTTTGGTTTGAGTTTTACTATTTGTTTAAGAACATCCTCCCTGGTAACTGCTAAACTCGTCAACCTGTCCTCGTCCCCACCCACATAGACTTGTTCGGCTGAAGGCATATTGTTAAGTTCCTCTTTAGTAAATACAGATACAAAATATTTATTAAAAATACTACTCATCTCTTCATCACTATCTGTTATTTGACCTGTCTCAGTTTTTAATGGACCTATCCTTTCCCTAGTCTTAGTACGATATAACTGAAAAAAAACCCTTTAGGATTTGTCTTTGCTTGCCCTGCTATGCGAACTTCATAGTTTCTTTTTGCTTTCCTTATCTCTTTTTTAACATTTCTAACCAGTTGTACGAATTCCTGTTCTAAAGTGACCTCCCCATTTTTAATCCTTTTGTACCAAGCTCTCTTTTTACCTATAAGGTTCTTCAAATTCTTTGTTATCCACTTTGGGTCATTAGTATACGATCTATTCAATTTGTATGGTATACTACGTTCCTGTGCTTTGTTTAGAATATTCTTAAATAAGTTATATATTGAATCCACATCGAAATCCCCATTTAAGTCACCTATCGCTGGGTTCATGTCTCGCTCCAAGACCGGCCCACACCCCATACCCAAGCCTTTCCAATCAATTTGACCCAAAAAATTTCTTAGGCTATTAAAATCAGCTTTTCGAAAATCTGGCACTTTAACAGAATTTTCTCCTACTGGTCTATTCCATTCTATGCTAAATCTGATTTCTTTGTGATCACTGCTCCCTAGCTCACTCCCTATTTCGATGTCATTAATTTGCGTTTCCCTGTTAGTTAACACTAAATCTAAAATATTATTTTCCCGTGTTGGTTCCTTAATGTGTTGCGTAAGAAAGCAATCGTCAATTAATTCTAGAAAATCTTCTGCTTCACTATTCCCTGTTTTGTTCAACCAGTTTATTCCGCTAAAATTAAAGTCACCCATGACATAAATACTGTTAGATCTAGATGCTCTAGATATTTCATCCCATAGTTGCTTTGCTTCCATTCTGTCTAGATTTGGTGGCCTATATGTTACTCCTATTATAGTATTATTAGCTTTTTCGTTTAATTCAATCCAAATAGTTTCTGTGTGTGGCTCTGTTTTGATTCCCTCTTTGAGACTACATTTCAAATTGTCCCTAATATATATGGCTACTCCACCTCTTCGTCTAATATATCTATCTGTGTGAAATAGTTTAAATCCATATATTTGATATTCAGCTAATAGTTCTCTATTTTCTACATTCATCCACGTTTCGGTAAGTGCAATAATATCTATTTTTTCTGTGCAGACAAGAGCATTTAATTCGTTAATTTTATTTCTTAGACTTCTACTGTTAGTGTAATATACCCTAAGTGAATTGTTATTTTGCGGACCTTCTCTTTCCCTGATCGTTTTGCCAATTCCTTTCTCCCACAAACACATACTTTTATTACCTCCTTCCTCCAAATCAATTCCCATACCTCTATCTACTAACAGTTTAAACCCAAACAAACACCTCTAACCACTTCTTCTAGCGAGTTCGCAACAGCAACAACCCCAGCTCTCGATAGATGCACCCCATCACGAGCATACATTTCATTTCTTCCATAGAAGTGTTCCCAGTTGTCTATGAAAGATATTGCATTTGATTTGCAATATCTTTCCAGCCGGCAATTGACACCAAGTGCCCTCGATATCCATTCATTTCCCACTCCCTTTCTTGGAAGAATGCCACATATGATCGGGATTCCTCCCTTGCTCCTAACTAACTCTATGGCTGTTTTATACCTCTGAATCAGTTCCTCACTCCTGACTCGACCAACATCATTTCCTCCCACGCTAATGCAAATAATGGGATTGTTCCCATTACCAGCCATAATATCATTCATGTTGTTTATAATATCACCAATGCCAGCTCCGGGATAGCAAACCCTTAACCTGTTCCCCCTATCTCTAGCACAAAACGTTCTATCCAAATACCTTATCTGGGAATCTCCCACAACTAATGTTTGCTTAGGTACTTCCTTTACTTTCTGAGGGGCCTGCGCTTCCTTTCTCTTCGTTGCTTTCCCTTTTGCGCGATCCACAGTCTCTCCACAGCACTCGTCCTCCAAAACGTCAAATGAATTTGAAGTTGCTATGGCGTTTGAAGGCGGCTTTATCAAAGTCTTCTTAAGGCCCCTGTCTTTCGCTAAAGGTTCTTCAAATTCTTTGTTATCCACTTTGGGTCATTGGTATTCGATCTATTCAATTTGTATGGTATACTACGTTTCTGTGCTTTGTTTAGAATATTCTTAAATAAGTTATATATTGAATCCACATCGAAATCCCCATTTACGTCACCTATCGCTGGGTTCATGTCTCGCTCCAAGACCGGCCCCCACCCCATACCCAAGACTTTCCAATCAGTTTGACCCAAAAAATTTCTAAGGTTATTAAAATCAGCTTTTCGAAAATCTGGCACTTTAACAGAATTTTCTCCTACAGGTCTATTCCATTCTATGCTAAATCTGATTTCTTTGTGGTCACTGTTACCTAGCTCACTCCCTATTTCGATGTCATTAATTTGTGTTTCCCTGTTAGTTAACACTAAATCTATAATATTATTTTCCCGTGTTGGTTCCTTAATGTGTTGCGTAAGAAAGCAATCGTCAATTAATTCTAGAAAATCTTCTGCTTCACTATTCCCTGTTTGGTTCAACCAGTTTATTCCACTAAAATTAAAGTCACCCATGACGTAAATACTGTTAGATCTTGATGCCCTAGATATTTCATCCCATAGATGCTTTGCTTCCATTCTGTCTAAATTTGGTGGCCTATATATAACTCCTATTATAATATTATTTGCTTTTTCGTTTAATTCTATCCAAATAGTTTCTGTGTGTGGCTCAGTTTTGATTCCCTCTTTGAGACTACATTTCAAATTGTCCCTAACATATATGGCTACTCCCCCTCCTCGTCTAATATATCTATCTGTGTGAAATAGTTTAAATCCATTTATTTGATATTCAGCTAATAGTTCTCTATTTTCTACATTCATCCACGTTTCGGTAAGTGCAATAATATCTATTTTTTCTGTGCAGACAAGAGCATTTAATTCGTTAATTTTATTTCTTAAACTTCTACTGTTAGTGTAATATACCCTAAGTGAATTGTTATTTTGAGGCCCTTCTCTTTCCCTGATCATTTTGCCAATTCCTTTCTCCCACAAACACGTACTTTTATTATCTCATTCCTCCAAATCAATTCCCATACCTCTATCAGCTAACAGTTTAAACCCAAACAAACACCTCTAACCACTTCTTCCAACGAGTTCGCAACAGCAACAACCCCAGCTCTCGATAGATGCACCCTATCACGAGCATACATTCCATTTCTTCCATAGAAGTGTTCCCAGTTGTCTATGAAAGATATTGCATTTGATTTGCAATATCTTTCCAGCCGGCAATTGACACAAAGTGCCCTCGATATCCACTCATTTCCTACTCCCTTTCTTGGAAGAATGCCACATATGATCGGGATTCCTCCCTTGCTCCTAACTAATTCAATGGCTGTCCTGAATCTCTGTATTAGTTCCTCACTCCTAACTCGTCCAACATCATTACCCCCTGCACTAATACAAATAATGGGTTTGTTTCCATTTCCTGTCATAATATCATTCATGTTTCCAACAATATCACCAATTCCAGCTCCCGGATAGCAAACCCTTAATCTGTTCCCCCTATCTCTGGCACAACACGTTCTGTCTAAATACCTCACCTGGGAATCTCCCACAACCAAAATTCGCTTCGATTCTCCCTTTTCCTTTCGAGCAGTTTGAGGGACCTGTGCTTCAATGTTCCTCGTTACTTTGTCTTTGCCACCTCGTTGAACAACAGGTTCAACATAGCACTCGTCCTCTAATACGTCAAATGTGTTAAAAGTCCTTAGGTGTAGGCTATTAGTTGTCGGTTTTGCCAAGGTCTTCTTAAGACCCCTGTCTTTCACAACTTGCCAAGACGAGGACTTCTTAATACTGGTCTCGTCAGTCCTTCTTAATGAGGTCCCGTCAACACTGGCCTCCTCCTTCGTTTCCTCCCGAAGTCGTAGACGTCGTACCTCCTCCCGCAGGGAATCCATCTCTGCTCTCAGAACTCCAGACTCACCAAATCTTTTACTAATCCTTCCATTATTGCAATAATAATGTTATTAGAATCGGAGCTCCAGCTAACACAACCTCTCACTGTGACTGCACCTGACTGTATAAGGAAGGAGTCGCGTCCACTTAAGGAAAGAAGGAAGGAAGGAAGTGGTACAACTCGTACAACTGGTTAGAAATGTTAAAAAAGAGAGAGGGAAAGCAAAAAGAAACTATGAAGTTCGCATAGCAGGGCAAGCAAAAACAAATCCTAAAGGATTTTTTCAGTTATATCGTACTAAGACTAGGAAAAGGATAGGTCCATTAAAAACTGAGACAGGTGAAATAACAGATAGTGATGAAGAGATGAGTACTATTTTTAATAAATATTTTGTATCTGTATTTACTAAAGAGGAACTTAACAATGTGCCTTCAGCCGAACAAGTCTATGTGGGTGGGGACGTGGACAGGTTGACGAGTTTAGTAGTTACCAGGAAGGATGTTCTTAAACAAATAGTAAAACTCAAACCAAACAAATCCCCAGGGCCGGATGAAGTGTTTGCCAGGGTGCTTAAAGAATGCAAAGAGGAGCTTTGTGACCCACTGTCAACATATTTAATAAATCAATAGAGTCAGGCAGAGTGCCAGAGTTTTGAAAAGTCGCTAATGTGATACCAGTTTTTAAGAAAGGAGATAGATCACTTGCGTCTTACTATCGACCAAAGTGTCTGTAGAAGCACAAACTCTACATATAAGGTGTAATTTGCATGTAAATTGATTAATAAATGAAAGCTGAGAAACGCCTTGAAGTTGTAAATTACTTTCCAGAGTAAAATAAAGATCCAAGTTCGGCCACCTGTAGCTGAGCTTGACTTCAACAGATTTCGTTCATAATTGGCACCCATGCAGATAGGCATCCATTGAGCAAGGTGTGCACGTTTCATGCAAATCCCTTGATAACAAACGAGAAAAATAATTGGCCAAAAAAAAAAAAGAAAAAAAAAAAAAAAAAAATTGCATATAAATATATTGCACATACATATTACAATTATTACAAGAGTTTGTGCTTCTACAGCACATAGTAGACATTTTACTTGACACATGTGTTTCCTGAGATTATTTGAGAATGTTGAACATTCGTTGCATAATACGTTGTGTATTTTTTTTCTCCTTTTCTGTTTAGGGTGTGATGGTGAAACTTGGACCAGTTGCAGCCCTTTCTATAACCATTTCATAAAAAAATTTATAAGCAAATTGAACAACTTTTAATTTAGTGGGATAAGCCCCCTTAACAAATTTGTTATCTTTTTATTCTAGCATTGTTGAGGCAGGTGATAGTGGTAAGGATTGCGATGTTGTGTACCTTGACTTTAGCAAAGCTTTTGATACAGTGTCACATGAAAGACTGATTAAAAAGATAGAGTCTTATGGTATTGGGGGTGCTATATTAAGCTGGATTTGGGCATGGCTATACCAAAGGGAACAGAGAGTTAGTATAAATGGAGTCAAGTCAGAGTGGGAAAATGTTGTAAGTGGGGTGCCTCAGGGCTCTGTCCTGGGACCTCTGTTGTTTATAATATATATAAATGATTTAGATTCAGGTTTGAGTAGCAACATTTGCAAATTTGCCGATGATACGAAAATCGGACAGGAAATTAATTCGGAGGAGGACTCACTATCACTTCAAGTTGATCTAGATAGGGTTTTGAAATGGTCGAAGGATTGGCAGATGCAGTTTAATGCTGATAAATGTAAAGTTCTGAGGTTAGGTAATGATGATAGAGTTACAAGATACGAGCTAGATGTTGAGATTGCGAAGTCGAATTGCGAAAGGGATCTGGGAGTTATGATTAGTAAAAATTTAAAACAGAGGGATCAATGCATGAATGTTCGTACTAAGGCAAATCGGACGCTTGTATTTATAAATCGCAGCGTTAGTAAGAAGACACCTGGTGTGGTTCTCAAGCCATATCTTGCTCTAGTTGGGCCCCATTTAGATTATGCAGTTCAGTTTTGGTCGCCATATTATAGAATGGATATAAATTCACTTGAACGTGTCCAGCGTAGGATGACTAAGTTAATTCCCCAAATTAGAAATCTTTCATATGAAGAAAGATGAATGAATGGAATGAATTTAGTGGATGAATGGACATAACCGGGGGGATATTAATAGGGTATTAAAAGTATCAACACAGGACAGAACACGAAACAATGGATATAAATTGGATAAGTTTAGATTTAGGAAAGACTTGGGTAAATACTGGTTCAGTAACAGGGTTGTTGATTTGTGGAACCAATTGCCGCGTAACATTGTGGAGGTGGGGTCCCTCGATTGTTTCAAGCACGGGTTGGACAAGTATATGAGTGGGATTGGGTGGTTATAGAATAGGAGCTGCCTCGTATGGGCCAATAGGCCTTCTGCAGTTACCTTTGTTCTTATGTTCTTAAAGATTAACAGAGCTTAAGTTGCATTCACTGGAAAGGAGAAGTGTTAGGGGTGACATGATAGATGTTTACAAGTGGATGAATGGACATAACAGGGGGATATTAATAGGGTATTAAAAATATCAACACAAGACAGAACACGAAACAATGGGTATAAATTGGATAAGTTTAGATTTAGGAAAGACTTGGGTAAATACTGGTTGGTTGTTGATTTGTGGAACCAATTGCCACGTAACATTGTGGAGGTGGGGTCCCTCGATTGTTTCAAGCATGGGTTGGACGTGTATATGAGTGGGATTGGGTGGTAATAAATAGGAGCTGCCTCGTATGGGCCAATAGGCCTTCTGCAGTTGCCTTTGTTCTTAAGTAATTACCGCGTAACGTGGTGGAGGTGGGGTCCCTCGATTGTTTCAAGCGCGGGTTGGACATGTATATGTCCAACCCGCGGGTTGGACATGTATATGTCCATAATATTCATATTATGAATAACAAATGCCAGGACAGAGTCTTGAGGCACCCCACTTACAACATTTTCCCACTCTGACTTAACCCCATTTACACTAACTCTTTGTTTCCTTTGGTATAGCCATGCCCTAATCTAACTTAATATAGTACTCCCAATGCCATGAGCCTCTAACTTTTTAATTAGTCTTTCCATGAGGCGCTGAGTCAAATGTACTCAATATCACATACCTTACCACTATAAACTTCCTCAATTATGCTGGAACAAAATGATAGCAAATTTATTTAACATGAACGGCCGTTTGTAAAACCATGAACGGCAATTTGTAAAACCATGAACGGCAATTTGTAAAACCATGACCAATGGTCATGGGCTGGATTGATTGGCGACACCACAGACCCCCATCCTCAATATCAGCTATTGATACTGTGACGATAATCTCCTTCAAGAGATTGAGCCTGCTCTTCCCTCCATAATTACGTCGTTGAAATTATATAATACTACTATGGAAGAAATGTCCAACAACGACAACAACACCAGCAAGGTTTGCCAGAGCGCAAAACGTTGCAGCCACACACCTGTTCGGACTCAAACCGCCAAACTACCCGTTGATCGCTACCGGCCCCGCTGATTGGTCGCAGGTCTGGCTGCACCTGCACTCGCCCCCCCCATACTACTTGATGTCTGGGGTCGCCACGACCTCAGACCTCAGAATGTTCAGTGCTTTCGTGGTTATCACTCCTCCCAGCTAGACGTTAGCGTGTACTGAGAGAGGTGATAGCTTAAAGCCAATATTCCAGCACCTCCCATTTAATTTTGTGTTGCACTTCTTGTTACTTTATCTTAACGTAACTTTTCATTGTGTCATTTAATTAATTATTCTTATTATTTTGATTTCTAGATCTAACAGTATTTATGTCATGGGTGACTTTAATTTTAGCGGAATAAACTGGTTGAACAAAACAGGGAATAGTGAAGCAGAAGATTTTCTAGAATTAATTGACGATTGCTTTCTTACGCAACACATTAAGGAACCAACACGGGAAAATAATATTTTAGATTTAGTGTTAACTAACAGGGAAACGCAAATTAATGACATCGAAATAGGGAGTGAGCTAGGGAGCAGTGATCACAAAGAAATCAGATTTAGCATAGAATGGAATAGACCAGTAGGAGAAAATTCTGTTAAAGTGCCAGATTTTCGAAAAGCTGATTTTAATAGCCTAAGAAATTTTTTGGGTCAAATTGATTGGAAAGGCTTGGGTATGGGGTGTGGGCCGGTCTTGGAGCGAGACATGAACCCAGCGATAGGTGACTTAAATGGGGATTTCGATGTGGATTCAATATATAACTTATTTAAGAATATTCTAAACAAAGCACAGGAACGTAGTATACCATACAAATTGAATAGATCGTATACTAATGACCCAAAGTGGATAACAAAGAATTTGAAGAACCTTATAGGTAAAAAGAGAGCTTGGTACAAAAGGATTAAAAATGGGGAGGTCACTTTAGAACAGGAATTCGTACAACTGGTTAGAAATGTTAAAAAAGAGATAAGGAAAGCAAAAAGAAACTATGAAGTTCGCATAGCAGGGCAAGCAAAGACAAATCCTAAAGGGTTTTTTCAGTTATATCGTACTAAGACTAGGGAAAGGATAGGTCCATTAAAAACTGAGACAGGTCAAATAACAGATAGTGATGAAGAGATGAGTAGTATTTTTAATAAATATTTTGTATCTGTATTTACTAAAGAGGAACTTAACAATATGCCTTCAGCCGAACAAGTCTATGTGGGTGGGGACGAGGACAGGTTGACGAGTTTAGCAGTTACCAGGGAGGATGTTCTTAAACAAATAGTAAAACTCAAACCAAACAAATCCCCAGGGCCGGATGAAGTGTTTGCTAGGGTGCTTAAAGAATGCAAAGAGGAGCTTTGTGACCCACTGTCAACCATATTTAATAAATCAATAGAGTCAGGCAGAGTGCCAGAGTTTTGGAAAGTTGCTAATGTGATACCAGTTTTTAAGAAAGGAGATAGATCACTTGCGTCTAACTATCGACCAATTAGCCTAACGTCTATTGTGGGAAAGTTACTCGAATCTATAATAGCAAATAAAATTCGTCTTCATCTTGAAAAACATAAATTAATAATTGAGTCGCAACATGGTTTTATAAATGGCCGTTCATGTTTAACAAATTTGTTATCTTTTTATTCTAGCATTGTTGAGGCAGTTGATAGTGGTAAGGATTGCGATGTTGTATACCTTGACTTTAGCAAAGCTTTTGATACAGTGCCACATGAAAGACTGATTAAAAAAATAGAGTCTCATGGTATTGGGGGTGCTATATTAAGCTGGATTAGGGCATGGCTATACCAAAGGAAACAGAGAGTTAGTATAAATGGAATCAAGTCAGAGTGGGAAAATGTTGTAAGTGGAGTGCCTCAAGGCTCTGTCCTGGGACCTCTGTTGTTTATAATATATATAAATGATTTAGATTCAGGTTTGAGTAGCAACATTTGCAAATTTGCCGATGATACGAAAATCGGTAGGGAAATTAATTCGGAGGAGGACTCACTATCACTTCAAGTTGATCTAGATAGGGTTTTGAAATGGTCAAAGGATTGGCAGATGCAGTTTAATGCTGATAAATGTAAAGTTCTGAGGTTAGGTAATGATGATAGAGTTACAAGATACGAGCTAGATGGTGTTGTGATTGCGAAGTCGGATTGCGAAAGGGATCTGGGAGTTATGATTAGTAAGAATTTAAAACAAAAGGATCAATGCATAAATGTTCGTAATAAGGCAAATCGGACACTTGGATTTATTAATCGCAGCGTTAGTAACAAGACACCTGGTGTGGTTCTCAAGCTATATCTTGCTCTAGTTAGGCCCCATTTAGATTATGCAGTTCAGTTTTGGTCGCCATATTATAGAATGGATATAAATTCACTTGAACGTGTCCAGCGTAGGATGACTAAGTTAATTCCCCAAATTAGAAATCTTTCATATGAAGAAAGATTAACAAAGCTTAAGTTGCATTCACTGGAAAGGCGAAGAGTTAGGGGTGACATGATAGAGGTTTACAAGTGGATGAATGGACATAACCGGGGGGATATTAATAGGGTATTAAAAGTATCAACACAGGACAGAACACGAAACAATGGATATAAATTGGATAAGTTTAGATTTAGGAAAGACTTGGGTAAATACTGGTTCAGTAACAGGGTTGTTGATTTGTGGAACCAATTGCCGCGTAACATTGTGGAGGTGGGGTCCCTCGATTGTTTCAAGCACGGGTTGGACAAGTATATGAGTGGGATTGGGTGGTTATAGAATAGGAGCTGCCTCGTATGGGCCAATAGGCCTTCTGCAGTTACCTTTGTTCTTATGTTATGTTCTTATTGATTTTATTATAAGAATTTGTTTGTCCATTTTTTCATGTTTTGATTTATTTAACGTAATTAAAATTTCATTGTTAAAATTTACTTGTGTTTTGTGTGTCTTCTCCTTACCTTACCACAGACGAAGTTCCAGTTTTTTCTATTTTTTTTTATAACTATGTGACGAGGCCATACCCCTAGCCTTAAACAGCCGAACACCAACGCGTTACCGTCACAAGTTATATGGGGGCCTGTCCTAGGAGCTTCACTCAGGTACTGGTGCCAAGTGGTAATTTATGGTAAGCGTATTTAACTTTGTTAACGTAGCTTTACTATTTTTCATATTCAATTTCATTTTTTATAAGGTGCGGTGTATTGTGCATTACGAGAGTAACATATAGTGAAGGTGAGACAACTTTGGATTACGTGGTGACTGTAGGCCGCAGTCATACTCTAAATTGGTCATCTCTCCCTCCGTGTTATTACTCGTATTTACCATCTATGTCCCTTGAATATTTCTCATTCTGACAGATCATCATATTGGTACCCTGGTCTGCCCCGGGTCAAGAGTACCCAATCTTCTGCAATCTGACTGTAGGAGGACAAATAGGGCCATAGTTCCTCTAGCTCGAACTTTAGTTGCTGAATTGGGACCTCAGCAGCAGTTCTCGTCACCAGTTGACACCTCGCACCCCTACACGTCAGTCAGAGATGATGATACATACAACGGTAGGGAATTAGCTTACTTTTCAGAGCACAAAAGTTCGCTAATTCTGTAAGTTCATATTAAATT
Source organism: Procambarus clarkii (assembly GCF_040958095.1). Classification (NCBI taxonomy): domain Eukaryota; kingdom Metazoa; phylum Arthropoda; class Malacostraca; order Decapoda; family Cambaridae; genus Procambarus; species Procambarus clarkii. The sequence continues at coordinate 29,333,101 of NC_091217.1, read as the reverse complement.
CAGTAGGAAAAACTTGCTTTATGTCCTATAGAGACGTGGCAAGGTATGCCTACATCCTTGGACTACCAATTTTACTTTTGAAGCATTTAACTGTTTCATTTGTTTTCGAAACTCTGTTTCATTTGTTAGTAGGATTTTCTTGCCCTTATCCTCTTACATGAGTACCGGGTACAAGATTTCCTGCGCCTTTGATTTAATTTAATCATTTAACATCTTTTACTTAACTTTAATTGTTAAAGATCTCACAGGATAGGTACCAGTTGCCACGTTGTCCTGTTTCTGACATACACTATTGAATATTCGTGTACCTTTATTTGCTAATTTCACCATGTTTCGTCTCCAAGCTTTCCGTACAAATCCAGCAGGTGAAATAGGGACTTTAAGTCGTGCCAAGAAGACTGAATTACAAACTCTTGCACATGAGTATCAACTAGAAGTTCCCTACCAAGCCAACAAAAATGACCTACACAACCTGTTGCTGGATTACTATTTAGAGCAAGGTAAGATAGACTCTGAAACTCATGAAACTTACTATATTGCAGGAAAAACTGATTTGGCAACGATGAAACTCCAATTGGAACTGGCCAAGATTGAACATGAGCAGCAAAGGGAAGCCCTCGAACAACAAGAACGAGCAGCTGCCATACGAAGGGAAGAACAAGAACGCGAAGCTGCTTTGAGGAGGGAAGAACAAGAACGAGAAATCACCCTCAGAGAACGTGAAGCTGCTTTGAGGAAAGAAGAACACGAACGTGAGTTCACATTACTCCGTGAACGTGAACGAGTACAGCTTGAAACACTCCAGGAGCGGGAACGCTTACAGCTCGAAACCAAACAACGCGAGTTAGAGATACAACGCGAACATGACAAGCAACAAGCGACTCTGGCTCTAGAGTGTCGTCAACGCGAAATCGCCTTGGAAACTTCACACTTCACTCAACGCCAGCAAGCTACTGCCAATCTTCCCGTCAGTTTTAATATATCACATGCAAGTAAGTTAATGCCATCCTTTGTAGAAGCAGAAGTTGATGTGTTCTTTACCACCTTTGAAACCCTTGCTAATCAACTCAGTTGGCCTGTCGACCAATGGGCCACACTTCTCAGAGTCCATCTTACAGGTAGAGCTGCAGTCACACTCAGTACTTTGGCGTCTGAGAATGACTACTACACTCTGAAACAAGCAGTGTTGGACGCCTACCTACTTTCCACCGAAAGTTATAGAAGGAAATTCCGTGACCACCTGAAGGCAAGTACCACTACCTTCCTCGAGTTTGCTAACACGAAACGGAGGTATTTCATGAAATAGCTGGAAGCAGCACATGTCTCTACTTTTACAGAACTCGTCAACCTGATGCTTGTTGAAGAATTCTTGAGACGTGTGCCACCTCCTGTCCGCCTCTACTTAGCAGATAAAGAAGAAACCGACTACCTGAAGTGTGCTAAGTCGGCTGACACTTACAGCCTCATCCACCGGCTGACACCTGAACCATCCTCCAGTAAGAAGTCGTGGTACAGTTACGAGAAGGTGAGCCCCGATCAAGCTGGTTCACAACTGTACTGCAAGTATTGTAGACTCTATGGACATACCATAGACAAGTGTGGTAAGTCTCAATACAAGGGAACCACTGACCAACAAAGACCCAAACCAACTCCTCCTAAGTCCGGTAAGCCTGTGATGAATGTTGGTGTTGATGTTAATGATCTTTCTCTTTTCAGTAACCACCTGTATACTGGAACTGTCTCTGCCAACGGTTCAAATCCGGAGGGACGTTTCAAATTGAAGATCTTGAGGGACACAGCGGCTCTACAATCGATCATCTTGAAGTCGGCTGTGCCCAACATCGTCTACACCGGAGAAACAGTCTTCATCACTGACCTCACTGCTACCACTCCATACCCTCTCGCCAGAGTCCACCTGGATTGTCCCTACGTGAACGGGGAAGTCCAAGTCGCCGTCAGGGAAAAGCCTTTTCCCATGCCTGGAGTGCAACTTCTCCTAGGCAACGACTTGGCAGAAGACCTGCAACCGACCTACCTGATCGTCATGGACAAACCCCAGGTGTGTAACTCTGTGCCAATAAACCCTATTCTAGAGTATGTTCCAGCAGAGGTTCAAGAGAGTGATGAAGTTTCTCCTCCGGTTCTCGTGACCACCCGTGCACAAGCCGCACGTCCACAGCCAGCTGACTCTACTGCTACCGCTGTCCCTCAAGACCCTCAGAAACTACCCCCGCATCTGACCAAGTTGGAGTTCCGTAAGTTGCAGAGGGAAGATCTTACTTTAACACCATTGTTTTTCCAGGCTGAGACTCAACCCGACAGTATTCCTGGGTTCTTCCTAGAGAACGACTTACTCTACCGCAGATATAGACCCAGTAAACTGAAGGAGGAGGACGATTGGGCCAACATCGAACAACTTGTAATTCCCACCAGCCTGCGGCCCACTATTCTACACCTGGCCCACGGAGCATTCTCCCACTACGGCTTCAACAAGACTTACCATGGGATTCGTCAAGACTACTACTGGCCAGGTATGGTAAATAACGTCAAACAGTACGTAAAACAGTGTCATACATGTCAGATGGCAGGCAAACCGAACGTCTCCATTCCCAGAGCACCACTGATTCCCATACAGGTGCCTGCGGAACCTTTCCACAGACTCATAATAGACTGTGTTGGTCCTTTACCTCGGACCAGTTCAGGTAACGCCTACATCCTAACCATCCTGTGTCCTACCACCAGATTTCCCATAGCAGTTCCAGTGAAGAACATCACGGCTGCTACGGTTATAAAACATCTATTGAAGATCTTTACTCAATACGGATTTCCCAGGGAGATTCAAAGTGACTGTGGTACCAACTTCACCAGTGATCTCTTCAAAAGGACACTGGAGGAGTTCAACATCAAACAGGTATTGTCCAGCCCCTATCATCCTGCTTCACAGGGTTCTCTTGAACGTAGTCATCAGACCATCAAAACACTCTTGAAAAAGTTTTGTAGTGAAACCTCGAAGGATTGGGATAAGCAGATTGACCTTATAATGTGTATTTTCAGAAGTCTTCCCAATGAGTCCCTAGGAGTATCTCCTTATGAGATGCTCTACGGCCGTAAGTGCCGTACTCCCCTTAAGGCTTTCAAAGACTCTCTCAGAGATGCCACCTTCAGTGAGCATCAGAATGTGCCCCAGTTTCTTCAAAACCTTCAACACATTCTAGAGAGTCCACCGTTTTGCCCATGATAATCTATTGAAAGCCCAGGTGAGAATGAAGACTCATTACGACCAGACCAGCAAAGTAAGAAAATTCAAGCCGGGAGACTTCGTCCTTGCCTATTTCCCTATCCCAGGTTCACCTTTACAAAACAGGTTTTCAGGACCCTACTGCGTCAAAGAGTGCAGGAATAATAACAACTATGTGATAGAGACTCCAGATAGGCGGCGGAAGACCCAGCTGTGCCACGTCAACCTCCTGAAGCAATATAATGGTACTCCTCCCACTGTCTTGACTAATTGTTCTACCTTCACAGAACCCTACATCCACAGTGAGACCTTCCCAGCTTCTCCTCCCGAAAGCACTGACAAGGAGTCAGCGCTTTCTAATTCCGAAATCCTTAATGATCTTCCCAAATGCTTTCAGGATAATAATCGTGCTCCTTTGCCCTCTTCTAATTCCACTCTCACCTCGTCAGATAAGCCCTTCATCCTCCATGTCGACGCCAATGGTACCGACGTTGGTGGTGTCGTGATGCAGCAACGAGGCGAGAAGAATACACCTGTCAGCGACTACTGCTACAAGGATCTACGGAACAATTGGCTAGGATCTACGGAACAATTGGCAAGGAGCTACTCTTCCTCATCCTGAAGCTTCAGCACTTCACTCCACACCTGAAAAGTGCTCGGTCCACCATCAACACGGACCACACCACCCTACACCACCTGCAGCACGCCCACTTCCCATCTCAACGTCTTCTACTATGGGCTTGCTACCTGCAGAAATTCAACCTGGAGACACGCTATACCAAGAGTCTGACAACATCTTAGCCCATGATCTCTCCAGAGTTTATGAAGTAGAAGCAACTTCATCCATTACTCCACCACATAACGACGTACTTCTTCCAGAACCGCAGGCTTCGGGGGAGAGTTGTGACGATAATCTCCTTCAAGAGATTGAGCCTGCTCTTCCCTCCATAATTACGTCGTTGAAATTATATAATACTACTATGGAAGAAATGTCCAACAACGACAACAACACCAGCAAGGTTTGCCAGAGCGCAAAACGTTGCAGCCACACACCTGTTCGGACTCAAACCGCCAAACTACCCGTTGATCGCTACCGGCCCCGCTGATTGGTCGCCGGTCTGGCTGCACCTGCACTCGCCCCCCCATACTACTTGATGTCTGGGGTCGCCACGACCTCAGACCTCAGAATGTTCAGTGCTTTCGTGGTTATCACTCCTCCCAGCTAGACGTTAGCGTGTACTGAGAGAGGTGATAGCTTAAAGCCAATATTCCAGCACCTCCCATTTAATTTTGTGTTGCACTTCTTGTTATTTTATCTTAACGTAACTTTTCATTGTGTCATTTAATTATTCTTATTATTTTGATTGATTGATTTTATTATAAGAATTTGTTTGTCCATTTTTTCATGTTTTGATTTATTTAACGTAATTAAAATTTCATTGTTAAAATTTACTTGTGTTTTGTGTGTCTTCTCCTTACCTTACCACAGACGAAGTTCCAGTTTTTTCCATTTTTTTTATAACTATGTGACGAGGCCATACCCCTAGCCTTAAACAGCCGAACACCAACGCGTTACCGTCACAATACAAATAATGGCTCCAGAGAGCCTCACCATAACCCGTGCTACTGTTCCAAGTAGCTGAATCTAAAACACCAACAACATGTGAATGATTGATTGATTGATATAAATAGGAGCCACTATTTATATTGAAATATTGATTGATTGATATAAATAGGAAACTACAAAAGGCCAATAGGCCTTTTGTAGTTTCCCCGATTCTTATGTTATGATTATGCTTTTTATGAGCTTATGCCTTTGAATTATGATTTTTATGGTCAAACCCCCTTTTCAGACTTCACACGGTTGCCACTTCTGGATCAAATCCTATTTCAATAGGGGCACTGGGTCACTTATGATTGACTCGCCATGCAATCACAATTCATCATGCGAAGTTGCATGAGACAAATTGCAAATTTCTTGCCTTTAACATCAAATAGAAGACATTTTTTTCATATGGATAAAATCCATCAATGAACCGTATTTAGCTAGTTTTGTTCACATACTTGCAAAGTTATTGGTTTCAAAAATAAGATAATACAACGTTTTTATTATTTTTAATATATTTTCTTAATTCCTTAATCCAGTTAATGTCTATAACATTAACGAATCTCATTTTGTTTTTGGTTTTAATCACACAACTGAACATATATTTAGCCTTTATTACGCATAATGAAAACAGTAACACAGTAAAAATTTACTTAAAATATATAGAGCATCAATTATTAGACACAGTAATAATTATGTGGAATAATTATTATTCCAATTTAGAATAACCAAATTGCAAAAGCAGTTTCTGTAGTTCACAATCGCTCTTGTCGACGCCAATGCTGTCCATATAGTCCATGCTATCGTCATGAACTCTGTTGATGCCACCGTTCTCTGTCTTCATCTCAAACCTGTTACTGTTCTCGCCTTCTACGTCACTATAGAAACTGTTATCTTCAATGGAGGCGTTTCTCCATGTAACAATCTCAGCCTGTAGTTCGGGCAGGCGACTGTAGGAACCGTGGTCCAGAGGGCAACGCGTGAAGGGATCAGTGGGGGACGTCAGCAGCAGGTGGACCAGCGTCGACGCGTTCACCACCATCTTGGACGAATGCAAGAGCACCGGCGCCTCCATGACAGCCTGCGTCAGGCTGTCGAGGAATTTCTCCGGACAGTCTTCAGTCGACTCATCATTCCACATTTTCTCATAGGGTGGGAAGTAATGGAAACTGAATCCAGACTTTTCTACCTCCTTGTTAAGCGAAGACAGGTGCTGAGCGTGATTAAGGCGCAGCACTCGACAAATAGATGTTGATTTCTCTGTATTTGATAATAATTTGTAAAGGTGGTCCAGAAGAGGCAAAACTCCAAAGAGTCTGCAACCAACTTCGTCTTGTAACGAGGAGCTGATTGCAACTAAACAGGATGTTACAGTTACAAGGGAAGCTGCAGCGACCTCAGCCATCCCAGGAACTTCAGAAACAATCATTGTGTGTGGTGTAACCATCATCTGCTCAAATATAAAACAAATGTCAATGAACGACAATATAGTATGAAAAGTATCTAAATTACCTGAAAGATAGTACACACGTATTGTTTCTGCGAGTTGTCCCAGCAGTTGCAATATATGGCTGAAAAAGACTGCTTCTGGTCCAACCCTGAGACTCGCCAACTGGTGCACGGCTTCGGCAGCAACACAATGTAGGTGACCGTATTTATTATGGCTCCGCAACACCTCGATGAAGTGGTAGGCAAGGTTCGTCTTTAAATCTCGGGGGTCGAGGTGATGAAGCTTCAGGTATACGCTCGTGACCACTAATCCTTCAACAACTTGCATCCTGGAGTTGACCTCCTGCAGGTACATGTCTGGACACATGGAAATGAATCTAATCATTTCTAGACGCAGATATGGGTTGGGACACATTTTTTGATCAGTGAACATCCTGAGAACCCATTGTTTAAAGAGGTTAGAAGCTAATAATCCTAGATCCTTGCTGTTTTCCATCCGCCAGTGAGTGACAAGCTCGATCATTGTCCAGAGGACGCTCTCCCATCTTCCCGTCACCTTGACCGACTTCCTTCCCATACATGAGGACAGTGTCAGAGCCCAAAATATTCCAAGGCGAGCCTTGTTGGCAAAAGTATTTGTTTGGTCTGCATTAATATCAAGTTCGTGCACGTTTTTTTCCATCGTTTCAAAAAGATGATCGACGGAGATCTTGATGGGGTCGATCTTCGACACGGCTATGAGGAATGACTGAAGTCTAGGGATGGTAACGTCGTTGGCGCTCATTGTAAAGCCAAGGTAAATTTTTCACAAGAATAAAGTAAAGATACCTTTATGGTCAGGTCTGACGTATAATCCCCAATTATTTTAGGACGTCTTATATATAATTCGGAGTGTGGGAACTGAGGTGCGATTAAATGAGTGTGGTGTAGAAGGCTTCATAAACATAAGAACATAAGAATAAATGTAACTACAGAAGGCCTTTTGCCCATACGAGGCAGCTTCTATTTATAACCACCCAATCCCACTCATATGTATATATATATGAGAACATAAAAACATAATAAATAAAAATAACTGCAGAGGGCCTATAGGCCCATACGAGGCAGCTTCTATTTATAACTACTCAATCCCAATCATATACATGTCCAACAAGAGATAAGGAGAGCAAAAAAATTATGAAGTTCGTTTAGCAGGCTAAGCTAAATGCATTTGCTAAGCAAATGCAAATCCTAAAGGATTTTTTTCAGTTATATTGAACAAAGATTAGGGGAAAGGATAGGTCCATTAAAAAACGAGACAGGTCAGATAACGGATAATGACGAAGAGATGAGTAGTATTTTTAATAAATATTTTGTTTCTGTATTTACTAAAGAAGAACAAATTAACAAGAGCCGTGATGAGGATTCGAACCTGCGTCCGAAAGCATTCCAGACGCTGCCTTAAGTTAATTTTAATAACGTCCGCTGCATCCCAGATTTTCGAAAAGCTGATTTATATAGCCTAAGAATTTTTGGGGGGCAAATAGATTGGAAAGTCTTGGGCATGGAGGGTGTGCCAGGCTTGAAGCAAGACGTGAACCCAGCGATAGGTGACGTATAAGGGGATTTCGATGTGGGTTCAATATATAACTTATTTAGGAATATTCTAAGCAAAGCACAGGAACGTATAATCTCCTTGCCATACAAATTGAATAGAACATAAGAACAAACGTAACTGCAGAAGGCCTATTGGCCTATATGAGGCAGCTCCTATCTATAACCACCCAATCCCACTCATATACATGTCCAACCCGCGCTTGAAACAGTCGAGGGGCCCCATCTCCACAAACGTTACGCGGCAATTAAGAACGTTCCGCGAGCGCTATGTCATGGGTTCGTATCCTGGCCGGGGAGGATTTACTGGGCGCAATTCCTTAACTGTAGCCTCTGTTTAACGCAACAGTAAAATGTGTACTTGGATGAAAAAACGATTCTTCGCGGCAGGGGATCGTATTCCAGGGACCATAGGATTAAGGACTTGCCCGAAACGCTACGCGTACTAGTGGCTGTACAAGAATGTAACAACTCTTGTATATATCTCAAAAAAAAAAAAAAAAAAAAAAAAAAGAACAAAGGTTACTGCAGAAGGCCTATTGGCCCATACGAGGCAGCTCCTATCTATAACCACCCAATCCCACTCATATACTTGTCCAACCCGCGCTTGAAACAATCGAGGGACCCCACATCCATCACGTTACGCGGCAATTGGTTCCACAAATCAACAACCCTGTTACTGAACCAGTATTTACCCAAGTCTGTCCTAAATCTAAACTTATCCAATTTTGAACGTTTTATGCCAGAGATAGGAGGAACAGATTAAGGGTTTGCTATCAGGGAGCTGGAATTGGTGATATTGTTGGAAACATGAATGATATTATGACGAGAAATGGGAACAAACCCATTATTTGTATTAGTGCAGGGGGTAATGATGTTGGGCGAGTTAGGAGTGAGGAACTAATACAGAGATTTAGGACAGCCATTGAATTAGTTAGGAGCAAGGGAAGAATCCCGATCATATGTGGCATTCTTCCAAGAAAGGGAGTGGGAAATGAATAGATGTCGAGGGCACTTGGTGTCAATTGCCGGCTGGAAAGATATTGCAAATCAAATGCAATATCTTTCATAGACAACTGGGAACACTTCTATGGAAGAAATGAAATGTATGCTCGTGATGGGGTGCATCTATCGAGGGCTGGGGTTGTTGCTGTTGTGAACTCGTTTGAACCAGTGGTTAGAGTTGTTTGTTTGGGTTTAAACTGTTAGTAGATAGTGGTATGGGAATTGCTTTGGATGAAGGAGGTAATAAAAGTATGTGTTCGTGGGAGAAAAGAATTGGCAAAATGATCAGGGAAAGAAAAGGGCCTCAAAATAACAATTCACTTAGGGTATATTACACTAACAGTAGAAGTCTTAGGAATAAAATTAACGAATTAAATGCTCTTGTCTGCACAGAAAAAATAGATATTATTGCACTTACCGAAACGTGGATGAATGTAGAAAATAGAGAACTATTAGCTGAATATCAAATAGATGGATTTAAACTATTTCACACAGATAGATATATTAAACGAGGAGGGGGAGTAGCCATATATGTTAGGGACAATTTGAAATGTAGTCTCAAAGATGGAATCAAAACTGAGCCACACACAGAAACTATTTGGATAAAATTACACGAAAAAGCAAATAATATTATAATAGGCGTTATATATAGGCCACCAAATTTAGACAGAATGGAAGCAAAGCATCTATGGGATGAAATATCTAGAGCATCTAGATCTAACAGTATTTATGTCATGGGTGACTTTAATTTTAGTGGAATAAACTGGGTGAACAAAACAGGGAATAGTGAAGCAGAAGATTTTCTAGAATTAATTGACGATTGCTTTCTTACGCAACACATTAAGGAACCAACGCGGGAAAATAATATTTTAGATTTAGTGTTAACTAACAGGGAAACACAAATTAATGACATCGAAATAGGGAGTGAGCTAGGAAACAGTGATCACAAAGTAATCAGATTTAGCATAGAATGGGATAGACCTGTAGGAGAAAATTCTGTTAAAGTGCCAGATTTTCGAAAAGCTGATTTTAATAGCCTAAGAAATTTTTTGGGTCAAATAGATTGGAAAGTCTTGGGTATGGGGTGTGGGCCGGTCTTGGAGCGAGACATGAACCCAGTGATAGGTGACGTAAAAGGGGATTTCGATATGGATTTAATATATAACTTATTTAAGAATATTCTAAACAAAGCACAGGAACGTAGTATACCATACAAATTGAATAGATCAAATACTAATGACCCAAAGTGGATAACAAATAATTTAAAGAACCTTATAGGTAAAAAGAGAGCTTGGTACAAAAGGATTAAGAATGGGGAAGTCAGTTTAGAACAGGAATTCATACAACTGGTTAGAAATGTTAAAAAAGAGATTAGGAAAGCAAAAAGAAACTATGAAGTTCGCATAGCAGAGCAAGCAAAGTCAAATCCTAAAGGGTTTTTTCAGTTATATCGAACTAAGACTAGGGAAAGGATAGGTCCATTAAAATCTGAGATAGGTCAAATAACGGAAAATGACAAGGAGATGAGTAGTATTTTTAAGGGGGCATATCGAAAAATATCGTTATAAATTAAAATTGTTCAATTTGCTTATAAATTTTTTTATGAAATGGTTTTAGAAAGGGCTGCAACTGGTCCAAGTTTCACCATCACACCCTAAACAGAAAAGGAGAAAAAAAAATACACAACGTATTATGCAACGAATGTTCAACATTCTCAAATAGTCTCAGGGAACACATGTGTCAACTAAAATGTCTACTATGTGCTGTAGAAGCACAAACTCTTGTAATAATTGTAATATGTATGTTCAATATATTTATGTTTAAATTTTTTTTTTCTTTTTTTCTTTTTTTTGGCCAATTTTTTTTTCTCGTTTGTTATCAAGGGATTTGCATGAAACTTGCACACCTTGCTCAATGGATGAACATAAGAACATAAGAACATAAGAACAAAGGTAACTGCAGAAGGCCTATTGGCCCATTCGAGGCAGCTCCTATTCTATAACTACCCAATCCCACTCATATACTTGTCCAATCCGTGCTTGAAACAATCGAGGGACCCCACCTCCACCACGTTACGCTGCAATTGGTTCCACAAATCAACAACCCTGTTACTGAACCAGTATTTACCCAAGTCTTTCCTAAATCTAAACTTATCCAATTTATACCCATTGTTTCGTGTTCTGTCCTGTGTTGATACTTTTAATTCGCTATTAATATCCCCCTTGTTATGTCCATTCACCCACTTGTAAACCTCTATCATGTCGCCCCTAACTCTTCGCCTTTCCAGTGAATGCAACTTAAGCTTTGTTAATCTTTCTTCATATGAAAGATTTCTAATTTGGGGAATTAACTTAGTCATCCTACGCTGGACACGTTCAAGTGAATTTATATCCATTCTATAATATGGCGACCAAAACTGAACTGCATAATCTAAATGGGGCCTAACTAGAGCAAGATATAGCTTGAGAACCACACCAGGTGTCTTGTTACTAACGCTGCGATTAATAAATCCAAGTGTCCGATTTGCCTTATTACGAACATTTATGCATTGATCCTTTTGTTTTAAATTCTTACTAATCATAACTCCCAGATCCCTTTTGCAATCCGACTTCGCAATCACAACACCATCTAGCTCGTATCTTGTAACTCTATCATCATTACCTAACCTCAGAACTTTACATTTATCAGCATTAAACTGCATCTGCCAATCCTTTGACCATTTCAAAACCCTATCTAGACCAACTTGAAGTGATAGTGAGTCCTCCTCCGAATTAATTTCCCTACCGATTTTCGTATCATCGGCAAATTTGCAAATGTTGCTACTCAAACCTGAATCTAAATCATTTATATATATTATAAACAACAGAGGTCCCAGGACAGAGCCTTGAGGCACTCCACTTACAACATTTTCCCACTCTGACTTGATTCCATTTATACTAACTCTCTGTTTCCTTTGGTATAGCCATGCCCTAATCCAGCTTAATATAGCACCCCCAATACCATGAGACTCTATCTTTTTAATCAGTCTTTCATGTGGCACTGTATCAAAAGCTTTGCTAAAGTCAAGGTATACAACATCGCAATCCTTACCACTATCAACTGCCTCAACAATGCTAGAATAAAAAGATAACAAATTTGTTAAACATGAACGGCCATTTATAAAACCATGTTGAGACTCAATTATTAATTTATGTTTTTCAAGATGAAGACGAATTTTATTTGCTATTATAGATTCGAGTAACTTTCCCACAATAGACGTTAGGCTAATTGGTCGATAGTTAGACGCAAGTGATCTATCTCCTTTCTTAAAAACTGGTATCACATTAGCAACTTTCCAAAACTCTGGCACTCTGCCTGACTCTATTGATTTATTAAATATGGTTGACAGTGGGTCACAAAGCTCCTCTTTGCATTCTTTAAGCCCCCTGGCAAACACTTCATCCGGCCCTGGGGATTTGTTTGGTTTGAGTTTTACTATTTGTTTAAGAACATCCTCCCTGGTAACTGCTAAACTCGTCAACCTGTCCTCGTCCCCACCCACATAGACTTGTTCAGCTGAAGGCATATTGTTAAGTTCCTCTTTAGTAAATACAGATACAAAATATTTATGAAAAATACTACTCATCTCTTCATCACTATCTGTTATTTGACCTGTATCAGTTTTTAATGGACCTATCCTTTCCCTAGTCTTAGTACGATATAACTGAAAAAACCCTTTAGGATTTGTCTTTGCTTGCCCTGCTATGCGAACTTCATAGTTTCTTTTTGCTTTCCTTATCTCTTTTTTAACATTTCTAACCAGTTGTACGAATTCCTGTTCTAAAGTGACCTCCCCATTTTTAATCCTTTTGTACCAAGCTCTCTTTTTACCTATAAGGTTCTTCAAATTCTTTGTTATCCACTTTGGGTCATTAGTATTCGATCTATTCAATTTGTATGGTATACTACGTTCCTGTGCTTTGTTTAGAATATTCTTAAATAAGTTATATATTGAATCCACATCGAAATCCCCATTTAAGTCACCTATCGCTGGGTTCATGTCTCGCTCCAAGACCGGCCCACACCCCATACCCAAGACTTTCCAATCAATTTGACCCAAAAAATTTCTTAGGCTATTAAAATCAGCTTTTCGAAAATCTGGCACTTTAACAGAATTTTCTCCTACTGGTCTATTCCATTCTATGCTAAATCTGATTTCTTTGTGATCACTGCTCCCTAGCTCACTCCCTATTTCGATGTCATTAATTTGCGTTTCCCTGTTAGTTAACACTAAATCTAAAATATTATTTTCCCGTGTTGGTTCCTTAATGTGTTGCGTAAGAAAGCAATCGTCAATTAATTCTAGAAAATCTTCTGCTTCACTATTCCCTGTTTTGTTCAACCAGTTTATTCCGCTAAAATTAAAGTCACCCATGACATAAATACTGTAAGATCTAGATGCTCTAGATATTTCATCCCATAGGTGCTTTGCTTCCATTCTGTCTAAATTTGGTGGCCTATATATTACTCCTATTATAATATTATTAGCTTTTTCGTTTACTTCTATCCAAATAGTTTCTGTGTGTGGCTCTGTTTTGATTCCCTCTTTGAGACTACATTTCAAATTGTCCCTAACATATATGGCTACTCCACCTCCTCGTCTAATATATCTATCTGTGTGAAATAGTTTAAATCCGTATATTTGATATTCAGCTAATAGTTCTCTATTTTCTACATTCATCCACGTTTCGGTAAGTGCAATAATATCTATTTTTTCTGTGCAGACAAGAGCATTTAATTCGTTAATTTTATTTCTTAGACTTCTACTGTTAGTGTAATATACCCTAAGTGAATTGTTATTTTGCGGACCTTCTCTTTCCCTGATCGTTTTGCCAATTCCTTTCTCCCACAAACACATACTTTTATTACCTCCTTCCTCCAAATCAATTCCCATACCTCTATCTACTAACAGTTTAAACCCAAACAAACACCTCTAACCACTTCTTCCAACGAGTTCGCAACAGCAACAACCCCAGCTCTCGATAGATGCACCCCATCACGAGCATACATTTCATTTCTTCCATAGAAGTGTTCCCAGTTGTCTATGAAAGATATTGCATTTGATTTGCAATATCTTTCCAGCCGGCAATTGACACCAAGTGCCCTCGATATCCATTCATTTCTCACTCCCTTTCTTGGAAGAATGCCACATATGATCGGGATTCCTCCCTTGCTCCTAACTAATTCTATGGCTGTTTTATACCTCTGAATCAGTTCCTCACTCCTAACTCGACCAACATCATTTCCTCCCACGCTAATGCAAATAATGGGATTGTTCCCATTACCAGCCATAATATCATTCATGTTTTTTATAATATCACCAATGCCAGCTCCGGGATAGCAAACCCTTAACCTGTTCCCCCTATCTCTAGCACAAAACGCTCTATCCAAATACCTTATCTGGGAATCTCCCACAACTAATGTTTGCTTAGGTACCTTTACTTTCTGAGGGGCCTGCTCTTCCTTTCTCTTCGTTGCTTTCCCTTTTGCGCGATCCGCAGTCTCACCACAGCACTCGTCCTCCAAAACGTCAAATGAATTAGAAGTTGCTATGGCGTTTGAAGGCGGCTTTATCAAAGTCTTCTTAAGGCCCCTGTCTTTCGCAACTCTCCAAGACGAGGTCCCTTTACTACTGGTCTCCTCCTTCGTTACTTCTCGTTGTTCTTTAAGCTGACGCACCTCCTCCCGCAGAGAGTCCAACTCTGTCCTCAGGGCTCCCACTAGAGTCACCAGGTCCTTAACTACAACTTCCATATTGCTATGATAATATAACAACACTCAGGAGCTCCGGTTTACACAACCTCTCACTGTGACTTCACCTGACTGATGCCTATCTGCAAGGGTGCCAATTATGAACGAAATCTGTCGAAGTCAAGCTCAGCTACAGGTGGCCGAACTTGGATCTTTATCTTACTCTGGAAAGTAATTTACACCTTCAAATTACTTCAGAGCTTTCATTTATTAATCAATTTACATGCAAATTACACCTTATATGTAGCGTTTGTGCTTCTACAGACTCTAGTAGACATGTTAGTCCAAAGTCTATTTGTTGATTTTATAAAAATTTATAAATATCATATATTGCATATTTTTTTAGTAGGGTAACTTTGAAAAATTATATTGTTGCACTAAACACTTTTTTTTATAAAACTGATCACTAGAATCCTTTATTATGTGCTTAATTTAATATCTGAGTGTTATAGAAATGATTTTAGTTGACACATGTGTTCCCTGAAACTATTTGAAAATTCGTTGCATAATTCGTTGTTTATATTTTTTCTCCTTTTCTGTTTAGGGTGTGATGATGAAACTTGGACCAGCTGCAGCCCTTTCTATAACCATTTCATAAAAAAACTTATAAGCAAATTGAACCACTTTTAATTTTACACCGATATGCCACCTTAACAAATATTTTATATCTGTATTTACTAAAGAAGAACTTAACAATATGCCTTCAGCTGAACAAGTCTATGTGGGTGGGGATGAGGACAGGTTGACTAGTTTATCAGTTACCCGGGAGGATGTAATTAAACAATTAGAAAAACTAAAACCAAACAAATCCCCAGGGCCGGATGAAGTGTTTGCCAGGGTGCTTAAAGAATGCAAAGAAGAGCTTTCCGAGCCACTGTCTACCATATTTAATAAATCGATAGAGTCAGGCAGAGTGCCAGAGTCATGGAAGGTAGCTAATGTGGTACCAATTTTTAAGAAAGGAGATAGATCACTTGCGTCAAACTATCGGCCAATTAGCCTAACGTCTATTGTGGTAAAGTTACTTGAATCAATAATTGCAAATACAATTCGTCTCCATCTTGAAAAACATAAATTAATAAATGAGTCGCAACATGGTTTTACAAATGGCCGTTCATGTTTAACAAATTTGCTAACTTTTTATTCCAGCATAGTTGAGGCAGTTGATAGTGGTAAGGATTGTGATGTTGTGTACCTTGACTTTAGCAAAGCTTTTGATACAGTGCCAAATGAAAGACTAATTAAAAAAAAAAAGCTCATGGTATTGGGGTTGCTATATTAACTTGGATTAGGGTATGGCTATTCCAAAGGAAACAGATTTAGTATAAATGGGTTTAAGTCAGGGTGGGAAAATGTTGTAAGTGGAGTGCCTCAGGTCTCAGTACTGGGACCTCTGTGGTTTATAATATATATCAATGATTTAGATTCAGGTTTGAGTAGCAACATTTGCAAATTTGCCGATGATACGAAAATTGGTAGGGAAATTAATTCGGAGGAGGACTCACTATCACTTCAAGTTGATCTAGATAGGGTTTTGAAATGGTCAAAGGATTGGCAGATGTCTTTTTCCTTATTTATTTCCCTCCCGATTTTTGTATTATCGGCAAATTTGCAAATTTTGCTGCTCAAACCTGAGTCAAAATCATTTATATATATTATATTATGAATAACAAATGCCAGGACAGAGTCTTGAGGCACCCCACTTACAACATTTTCCCACTCTGACTTAACCCCATTTACACTAACTCTGTTTCCTTTGGTATAGCCATGCCCTAATCTAACTTAATATAGTACTCCCAATACCATGAGCCTCTAACTTTTTAATCAGTCTTTCCATGAGGCGCTGAGTCAAATGTACTCAATATCACATACCTTACCACTATAAACTGCCTCAATTATGCTGGAATATAATGATAGCAAATTTATTAAACATGAACGGCCGTTTGTAAAACCATGAACGGCAATTTGTAAAACCATGACCAATGGTCATGGGCTGGATTGATTGGCGACACCACAGACCCCCATCCTCAATATCAGCTATTGATACAAATAATGGCTCCAGAGAGCCTCACCATAACCCGTGCTACTGTTCCAAGGAGCTGAATCTAAAACACCAACAACAGGAGCCACGTATGGGCCAATAGTCCTTTTGTAGTTTCCCCGATTCTTATGTTATGATTATGCTTTTTATGAGCTTATGCCTTTGAATTATAATTTTTATGGTCCCCCTTTTCAGACTTCACACGGTTGTCACTTCTGGATCAAATCCTATTTCAATAGGGGCACTGGGGTCACTTATGATTGAATGACTCGCCATGCAATCACAATTCATCATGCGAAGTTGCATGAGACAAGTTGCAAATTTCTTGCCTTTAACATCAAATAGAAGACATTTTTTTCATATGGATAAAATCTATCCACATCAATGAACCGTATTTAGCTAGTTTTGTTCACATACTTGCAAAGTTATTGGTTTCAAAAATAAGATAATACAACGTTTTTATTATTTTTAATATATTTTCTTAATTCCTTAATCCAGTTAATGTCTATAACATTAACGAATCTCATTTTGTTTTTGGTTTTAATCACACAACTGAACATATATTTAGCCTTTATTACGCATAATGAAAACAGTAACACAGTAAAAATTTACTTAAAATATATAGAGCATCAATTATTAGACACAGTAATAATTATGTGGAATAATTATTATTCCAATTTAGAATAACCAAATTGCAAAAGCAGTTTCTGTAGTTCACAATCGCTCTTGTCGACGCCAATGCTGTCCATATAGTCCATGCTATCGTCATGAACTCTGTTGATGCCACCGTTCTCTGTCTTCATCTCAAACCTGTTACTGTTCTCTGTCTTCATCTCAAACCTGTTACTGTTCTCGCCTTCTACGTCACTATAGAAACTGTTATCTTCAATGGAGGCGTTTCTCCATGTAACAATCTCAGCCTGTAGTTCGGGCAGGCGACTGTAGGAACCGTGGTCCAGAGGGCAACGCGTGAAGGGATCAGTGGGGGACGTCAGCAGCAGGTGGACCAGCGTCGACGCGTTCACCACCATCTTGGACGAATGCAAGAGCACCGGCGCCTCCATGACAGCCTGCGTCAGGCTGTCGAGGAATTTCTCCGGACAGTCTTCAGTCGACTCATCATTCCACATTTTCTCATAGGGTGGGAAGTAATGGAAACTGAATCCAGACTTTTCTACCTCCTTGTTAAGCGAAGACAGGTGCTGAGCGTGATTAAGGCGCAGCACTCGACAAATAGATGTTGATTTCTCTGTATTTGATAATAATTTGTAAAGGTGGTCCAGAAGAGGCAAAACTCCAAAGAGTCTGCAACCAACTTCGTCTTGTAACGAGGAGCTGATTGCAACTAAACAGGATGTTACAGTTACAAGGGAAGCTGCAGCGACCTCAGTCATCCCAGGAACTTCAGAAACAATCATTGTGTGTGGTGTAACCATCATCTGCTCAAATATAAAACAAATGTCAATGAACGACAATATAGTATGAAAAGTATCTAAATTACCTGAAAGATAGTACACACGTATTGTTTCTGCGAGTTGTCCCAGCAGTTGCAATATATGGCTGAAAAAGGCTGCTTCTGGTCCAACCCTGAGACTCGCCAACTGGTGCACGGCTTCGGCAGCAACACAATGTAGGTGACCTACATTGTGTTGACCTATATTTATTAAGGCTCCGCAACACCTCGATGAAGTGGTAGGCAAGGTTCGTCTTTAAATCTCGGGGGTCGAGGTGATGAAGCTTCAGGTATACGCTCGTGACCACTAATCCTTCAACAACTTGCATCCTGGAGTTGACCTCCTGCAGGTACATGTCTGGACACATGGAAATGAATCTAATCATTTCTAGACGCAGATATGGGTTGGGACACATTTTTTGATCAGTGAACATCCTGAGAACCCATTGTTTCAAGAGGTTAGAAGCTAATAATCCTAGATCCTTGCTGTTTTCCATCCGCCAGTGAGTGACAAGCTCGATCATTGTCCAGAGGACGCTCTCCCATCTTCCCGTCACCTTGACCGACTTCCTTCCCATACATGAGGACAGTGTCAGCGCCCAAAATATTCCAAGGCGAGCCTTGTTGGCAAAAGTATTTGTTTGGTCTGCATTAATATCAAGTTCGTGCACGTTTTTTTCCATCGTTTCAAAAAGATGATCGACGGAGATCTTGATGGGGTCGATCTTCGACACGGCTATGAGGAATGACTGAAGTCTAGGGATGGTAACGTCGTTGGCGCTCATTGTAAAGCCAAGGTAAATTTTTCACAAGAATAAAGTAAAGATACCTTTATGGTCAGGTCTGACGTATAATCCCCAATTATTTTAGGACGTCTTATATATAATTCGGAGTGTGGGAACTGAGGTGCGATTAAATGAGTGTGGTGTAGAAGGCTTCATAAACACAAGAACATAAGAATAAATGTAACTACAGAAGGCCTTTTGTCCATACGAGGCAGCTTCTATTTATAACCACCCAATCCCACTCATATGTATATATATATATATATATATATATATATATATATATATATATATATATATATATATATATATATATATATATATATATATATATATATATATATATATATATATATGCGAACAAGCCTGAATGGTCCCCAGGACATATGCAACTGAAAACTCACACCCCAGAAGTGACTCGAACCCATACTCCCAGAAGCAACGCATCTGGTATGTACAAGACGCCTTAATCAAGTTCTAGATTAAGGCGTCTTGTACATACCAGATGCGTTGCTTCTGGGAGTATGGGTTCGAGTCACTTCTGGGGTGTGAGTTTTCAGTTATATATATATATATATATATATATATATATATATATATATATATATATATATATATATATATATATATATATATATGAGAACATAAAAACATAATAAATAAAAATAACTGCAGAGGGCCTATAGGCCCATACGAGGCAGCTTCCATTTATAACTACTCAATCCCAATCATATACATGTCCAACAAGAGATAAGGAGAGCAAAAAAATTATGAAGTTCGTTTAGCAGGCTAAGCTAAATGCATTTGCTAAGCAAATGCAAACCCTAAAGGATTTTTTTCAGTTATATTGAACAAAGATTAGGGGAAAGGATAGGTCCATTAAAAAACGAGACAGGTCAGATAACGGATAATGACGAAGAGATGAGTAGTATTTTTAATAAATATTTTGTTTCTGTATTTACTAAAGAAGAACAAATTAACAAGAGCCGTGATGAGGATTCGAACCTGCGTCCGAAAGCATCCCAGACGCTGCCTTAAGTTAATTTTAATAACGTCCGCTGCATCCCAGATTTTCGAAAAGCTGATTTATATAGCCTAAGAATTTTTGGGGGGCAAATAGATTGGAAAGTCTTGGGCATGGAGGGTGTGCCAGGCTTGAAGCAAGACGTGAACCCAGCGATAGGTGACGTATAAGGGGATTTCGATGTGGGTTCAATATATAACTTATTTAGGAATATTCTAAGCAAAGCACAGGAACGTATAATCTCCTTGCCATACAAATTGAATAGAACATAAGAACAAACGTAACTGCAGAAGGCCTATTGGCCTATATGAGGCAGCTCCTATCTATAACCACCCAATCCCACTCATATACATGTCCAACCCGCGCTTGAAACAGTCGAGGGGCCCCATCTCCACAAACGTTACGCGGCAATTAAGAACGTTCCGCGAGCGCTATGTCATGGGTTCGTATCCTGGCCGGGGAGGATTTACTGGGCGCAATTCCTTAACTGTAGCCTCTGTTTAACGCAACAGTAAAATGTGTACTTGGATGAAAAAACGATTCTTCGCGGCAGGGGATCGTATTCCAGGGACCATAGGATTAAGGACTTGCCCGAAACGCTACGCGTACTAGTGGCTGTACAAGAATGTAACAACTCTTGTATATATCTCAAAAAAAAAAAAAAAAAAAAAAAAAAAGAACATAAGAACAAAGGTTACTGCAGAAGGCCTATTGGCCCATACGAGGCAGCTCCTATCTATAACCACCCAATCCCACTCATATACTTGTCCAACCCGCGCTTGAAACAATCGAGGGACCCCACATCCATCACGTTACGCGGCAATTGGTTCCACAAATCAACAACCCTGTTACTGAACCAGTATTTACCCAAGTCTGTCCTAAATCTAAACTTATCCAATTTTGAACGTTTTATGCCAGAGATAGGAGGAACAGATTAAGGGTTTGCTATCAGGGAGCTGGAATTGGTGATATTGTTGGAAACATGAATGATATTATGACGAGAAATGGGAACAAACCCATTATTTGTATTAGTGCAGGGGGTAATGATGTTGGGCGAGTTAGGAGTGAGGAACTAATACAGAGATTTAGGACAGCCATTGAATTAGTTAGGAGCAAGGGAAGAATCCCGATCATATGTGGCATTCTTCCAAGAAAGGGAGTGGGAAATGAATAGATGTCGAGGGCACTTGGTGTCAATTGCCGGCTGGAAAGATATTGCAAATCAAATGCAATATCTTTCATAGACAACTGGGAACACTTCTATGGAAGAAATGAAATGTATGCTCGTGATGGGGTGCATCTATCGAGGGCTGGGGTTGTTGCTGTTGTGAACTCGTTTGAACCAGTGGTTAGAGTTGTTTGTTTGGGTTTAAACTGTTAGTAGATAGTGGTATGGGAATTGCTTTGGATGAAGGAGGTAATAAAAGTATGTGTTCGTGGGAGAAAAGAATTGGCAAAATGATCAGGGAAAGAAAAGGGCCTCAAAATAACAATTCACTTAGGGTATATTACACTAACAGTAGAAGTCTTAGGAATAAAATTAACGAATTAAATGCTCTTGTCTGCACAGAAAAAATAGATATTATTGCACTTACCGAAACGTGGATGAATGTAGAAAATAGAGAACTATTAGCTGAATATCAAATAGATGGATTAAAACTATTTCACACAGATAGATATATTAAACGAGGAGGGGGAGTAGCCATATATGTTAGGGACAATTTGAAATGTAGTCTCAAAGATGGAATCAAAACTGAGCCACACACAGAAACTATTTGGATAAAATTACACGAAAAAGCAAATAATATTATAATAGGCGTTATATATAGGCCACCAAATTTAGACAGAATGGAAGCAAAGCATCTATGGGATGAAATATCTAGAGCATCTAGATCTAACAGTATTTATGTCATGGGTGACTTTAATTTTAGTGGAATAAACTGGGTGAACAAAACAGGGAATAGTGAAGCAGAAGATTTTCTAGAATTAATTGACGATTGCTTTCTTACGCAACACATTAAGGAACCAACGCGGGAAAATAATATTTTAGATTTAGTGTTAACTAACAGGGAAACACAAATTAATGACATCGAAATAGGGAGTGAGCTAGGAAACAGTGATCACAAAGTAATCAGATTTAGCATAGAATGGGATAGACCTGTAGGAGAAAATTCTGTTAAAGTGCCAGATTTTCGAAAAGCTGATTTTAATAGCCTAAGAAATTTTTTGGGACAAATAGATTGGAAAGTCTTGGGTATGGTGTGTGGGCCGGTCTTGGAGCAAGACATGAACCCAGTGATAGGTGACGTAAAAGGGGATTTCGATGTGGATTTAATATATAACTTATTTAAGAATATTCTAAACAAAGCACAGGAACGTAGTATACCATACAAATTGAATAGATCAAATACTAATGACCCAAAGTGGATAACAAATAATTTAAAGAACCTTATAGGTAAAAAGAGAGCTTGGTACAAAAGGATTAAGAATGGGGAAGTCAGTTTAGAACAGGAATTCATACAACTGGTTAGAAATGTTAAAAAAGAGATTAGGAAAGCAAAAAGAAACTATGAAGTTCGCATAGCAGAGCAAGCAAAGTCAAATCCTAAAGGGTTTTTTCAGTTATATCGAACTAAGACTAGGGAAAGGATAGGTCCATTAAAATCTGAGATAGGTCAAATAACGGAAAATGACAAGGAGATGAGTAGTATTTTTAAGGGGGCATATCGAAAAATATCGTTATAAATTAAAATTGTTCAATTTGCTTATAAATTTTTTTCTGAAATGGTTTTAGAAAGGGCTGCAACTGGTCCAAGTTTCACCATCACACCCTAAACAGAAAAGGAGAAAAAAAAATACACAACGTATTATGCAACGAATGTTCAACATTCTCAAATAGTCTCAGGGAACACATGTGTCAACTAAAATGTCTACTATGTGCTGTAGAAGCACAAACTCTTGTAATAATTGTAATATGTATGTTCAATATATTTATGTTTAAATTTTTTTTTTTCTTTTTTTTCTTTTTTTTTGGCCAATTTTTTTTTCTCGTTTGTTATCAAGGGATTTGCATGAAACTTGCACACCTTGCTCAATGGATGCCTATCTGCAAGGGTGCCAATTATGAACGAAATCTGTCGAAGTCAAGCTCAGCTACAGGTGGCCGAACTTGGATCTTTATCTTACTCTGGAAAGTAATTTACACCTTCAAATTACTTCAGAGCTTTCATTTATTAATCAATTTACATGCAAATTACACCTTATATGTAGCGTTTCTGCTTCTACAGACTCTAGTAGACATGTTAGTCCAAAGTCTATTTGTTGATTTTATAAAAATTTATAAATATCATATATTGCATATTTTTTTAGTAGGGTAACTTTGAAAAATTATATTATTGCACTAAACACTTTTTTTTGATAAAACTGATCACTAGAATCCTTTATTATGTGCTTAATTTAATATCTGAGTGTTATAGAAATGATTTTAGTTGACACATGTGTTTCCTGAAACTATTTGAAAATTCGTTGCATAATTCGTTGTTTATATTTTTTCTCCTTTTCTGTTTAGGGTGTGATGATGAAACTTGGACCAGCTGCAGCCATTTCTATAACCATTTCATAAAAAAACTTATAAGCAAATTGAACCACTTTTAATTTTACACCGATATGCCACCTTAACAAATATTTTATATCTGTATTTACTAAAGAAGAACTTAACAATATGCCTTCAGCTGAACAAGTCTATGTGGGTGGGGATGAGGACAGGTTGACTAGTTTATCAGTTACCCGGGAGGATGTAATTAAACAATTAGAAAAACTAAAACCAAACAAATCCCCAGGGCCGGATGAAGTGTTTGCCAGGGTGCTTAAAGAATGCAAAGAAGAGCTTTCCGAGCCACTGTCTACCATATTTAATAAATCGATAGAGTCAGGCAGAGTGCCAGAGTCATGGAAGGTAGCTAATGTGGTACCAATTTTTAAGAAAGGAGATAGATCACTTGCGTCAAACTATCGGCCAATTAGCCTAACGTCTATTGTGGTAAAGTTACTTGAATCAATAATTGCAAATACAATTCGTCTCCATCTTGAAAAACATAAATTAATAAATGAGTCGCAACATGGTTTTACAAATGGCCGTTCATGTTTAACAAATTTGCTAACTTTTTATTCCAGCATAGTTGAGGCAGTTGATAGTGGTAAGGATTGTGATGTTGTGTACCTTGACTTTAGCAAAGCTTTTGATACAGTGCCAAATGAAAGACTAATTAAAAAAAAAAGCTCATGGTATTGGGGGTGCTATATTAACTTGGATTAGGGTATGGCTATTCCAAAGGAAACAGATTTAGTATAAATGGGTTTAAGTCAGGGTGGGAAAATGTTGTAAGTGGAGTGCCTCAGGTCTCAGTACTGGGACCTCTGTGGTTTATAATATATATCAATGATTTAGATTCAGGTTTGAGTAGCAACATTTGCAAATTTGCCGATGATACGAAAATTGGTAGGGAAATTAATTCGGAGGAGGACTCACTATCACTTCAAGTTGATCTAGATAGGGTTTTGAAATGGTCAAAGGATTGGCAGATGTCTTTTTCCTTATTTATTTCCCTCCCGATTTTTGTATTATCGGCAAATTTGCAAATTTTGCTGCTCAAACCTGAGTCAAAATCATTTATATATATTATATTATGAATAACAAATGCCAGGACAGAGTCTTGAGGCACCCCACTTACAACATTTTCCCACTCTGACTTAACCCCATTTACACTAACTCTGTTTCCTTTGGTATAGCCATGCCCTAATCTAACTTAATATAGTACTCCCAATACCATGAGCCTCTAACTTTTTAATCAGTCTTTCCATGAGGCGCTGAGTCAAATGTACTCAATATCACATACCTTACCACTATAAACTGCCTCAATTATGCTGGAATATAATGATAGCAAATTTATTAAACATGAACGGCCGTTTGTAAAACCATGAACGGCAATTTGTAAAACCATGACCAATGGTCATGGGCTGGATTGATTGGCGACACCACAGACCCCCATCCTCAATATCAGCTATTGATACAAATAATGGCTCCAGAGAGCCTCACCATAACCCGTGCTACTGTTCCAAGGAGCTGAATCTAAAACACCAACAACAGGAGCCACGTATGGGCCAATAGTCCTTTTGTAGTTTCCCCGATTCTTATGTTATGATTATGCTTTTTATGAGCTTATGCCTTTGAATTATAATTTTTATGGTCCCCCTTTTCAGACTTCACACGGTTGTCACTTCTGGATCAAATCCTATTTCAATAGGGGCACTGGGGTCACTTATGATTGAATGACTCGCCATGCAATCACAATTCATCATGCGAAGTTGCATGAGACAAGTTGCAAATTTCATGCCTTTAACATCAAATAGAAGACATTTTTTTCATATGGATAAAATCTATCCACATCAATGAACCGTATTTAGCTAGTTTTGTTCACATACTTGCAAAGTTATTGGTTTCAAAAATAAGATAATACAACGTTTTTATTATTTTTAATATATTTTCTTAATTCCTTAATCCAGTTAATGTCTATAACATTAACGAATCTCATTTTGTTTTTGGTTTTAATCACACAACTGAACATATATTTAGCCTTTATTACGCATAATGAAAACAGTAACACAGTAAAAATTTACTTAAAATATATAGAGCATCAATTATTAGACACAGTAATAATTATGTGGAATAATTATTATTCCAATTTAGAATAACCAAATTGCAAAAGCAGTTTCTGTAGTTCACAATCGCTCTTGTCGACGCCAATGCTGTCCATATAGTCCATGCTATCGTCATGAACTCTGTTGATGCCACCGTTCTCTGTCTTCATCTCAAACCTGTTACTGTTCTCTGTCTTCATCTCAAACCTGTTACTGTTCTCGCCTTCTACGTCCCTATAGAAACTGTTATCTTCAATGGAGGCGTTTCTCCATGTAACAATCTCAGCCTGTAGTTCGGGCAGGCGACTGTAGGAACCGTGGTCCAGAGGGCAACGCGTGAAGGGATCAGTTGGGGACGTCAGCAGCAGGTGGACCAGCGTCGACGCGTTCACCACCATCTTGGACGAATGCAAGAGCACCGGCGCCTCCATCACAGCCTGCGTCAGGCTGTCGAGGAATTTCTCCGGACAGTCTTCAGTCGACCCATCATTCAACATTTTCTCATGTGTTGGGAAGTAATGGAAACTGAATCCAGACTTTTCTACCTCCTTGTTAAGCGAAGACAGGTGCTGAGCGTGATTAAGGCGCAGCACTCGACAAATAGATGTTGATTTCTCTGTATTTGATAATAATTTGTAAAGGTGGTCCAGAAGAGGCAAAACTCCAAAGAGTCTGCAACCAACTTCGTCTTGTAACGAGGAGCTGATTGCAACTAAACAGGATGTTACAGTTACAAGGGAAGCTGCAGCGACCTCAGCCATCCCAGGAACTTCAGAAACAATCATTGTGTGTGGTGTAACCATCATCTGCTCAAATATAAAACAAATGTCAATGAACGACAATATAGTATGAAAAGTATCTAAATTACCTGAAAGATAGTACACACGTATTGTTTCTGCGAGTTGTCCCAGCAGTTGCAATATATGGCTGAAAAAGGCTGCTTCTGGTCCAACCCTGAGACTCGCCAACTGGTGCACGGCTTCGGCAGCAACACAATATAGGTGACCGTATTTATTAAGGCTCCGCAACACCTCGATGAAGTGGTAGGCAAGGTTCGTCTTTAAATCTCGGGGGTCGAGGTGATGAAGCTTCAGGTATACGCTCGTGACTACTAATCCTTCAACAACTTGCATCCCGGAGTTGACCTCCTGCAGGTACATGTCTGGACACATGGAAATGAATCTAATCATTTCTAGACGCAGATATGGGTTGGGACACATTTTTTGATCAGTGAACATCCTGAGAACCCATTGTTTCAAGAGGTTAGAAGCTAATAATCCTAGATCCTTGCTGTTTTCCATCCGCCAGTGAGTGACAAGCTCGATCATTGTCCAGAGGACGCTCTCCCATCTTCCCGTCACCTTGACCGACTTCCTTCCCATACATGAGGACAAGGTCAGCGCCCAAAATATTCCAAGGCGAGCCTTGTTGGCAAAAGTATTTGTTTGGTCTGCATTAATATCAAGTTCGTGCACGTTTTTTTCCATCGTTTCAAAAAGATGATCGACGGAGATCTTGATGGGGTCGATCTTCGACACGGCTATGAGGAATGACTGAAGTCTAGGGATGGTAACGTCGTTGGCGCTCATTGTAAAACCAAGGTAAATTTTTCACAAGAATAAAGTAAAGATACCTTTATGGTCAGGTCTGACGTATAATCCCCAATTATTTTAGGACGTCTTATATATTATTCGGAGTGTGGGAACTGAGGTGCGATTAAATGAGTGTGGTGTAGAAGGCTTCATAAACATAAGAACATTAGAACATAAGAATAAATGTAACTACAGAAGGCCTTTTGCCCATACGAGGTAGCTCCTATTTATAACCACCCAATCCCACTCATATATATATATATATATATATATATATATATATATATATATATATATATATATATATATATATATATATATATATATATATATATATATATATATATATATATATATATATATATATATATATATATATATATATATATATATATATATATATATATATATGTATATATATATATATATATATATATATATATATATATATATATATATATATATATATATATATATATATATATATATATATATATATATATATATATATAAACACAAAGATTAATCCAGTGTAATTGGCCTGTTATGTTGGACATTGTCTTCTGTGTTGGCATCGATATGTTCTTGTCTTGTCCTTACTCTCATACTCTACCCACCATGAGAGTAAGGACAAGACAAGAATATATATATATATATATATATATATATATATATATATATATATATATATATATATATATATATATATATATATATATATATATATATATATATATATATATATGAGAACATAAAAACATAAAAAATAAAAATAACTGCAGAGGGCCTATAGGCCCATACGAGGCAGCTTCTATTTATAACTACTCAATCCCACTCATATACATGTCCAACAAGAGATAAGGAGAGCAAAAAAATTATGAAGTTCGTTTAGCAGGCTAAGCTAAATGCATTTGCTAAGCAAATGCAAATCCTAAAGGATTTTTTTCAGTTATATTGAACAAAGATTAGGGGAAAGGATAGGTCCATTAAAAAACGAGACAGGTCAGATAACGGATAATGACGAAGAGATGAGTAGTATTTTTAATAAAAATTTTGTTTCTGTATTTACTAAAGAAGAACAAATTAACAAGAGCCGTGATGAGGATTCGAACCTGCGTCCGAGAGCATCCCAGACGCTGCCTTAAGTTAATTTTAATAACGTCCGCTGCATCCCAGATTTACGAAAAGCTGATTTATATAGCCTAAGAATTTTTGGGGGGCAAATAGATTGGAAAGTCTTGGGCATGGACGGTGTGCCAGGCTTGAAGCAAGACGTGAACCCAGCGATAGGTGACGTATAAGGGGATTTCGATGTGGGTTCAATATATAACTTATTTAGGAATATTCTAAGCAAAACACAGGAACGTATAATCTCCTTGCCATACAAATTGAATAGAACATAAGAACAAACGTAACTGCAGAAGGCCTATTGGCCTATATGAGGCAGCTCCTATCTATAACCACCCAATCCCACTCATATACATGTCCAACCCGCGCTTGAAACAGTCGAGGGGCCCCATCTCCACAAACGTTACGCGGCAATTAAGAACATAAGAACAAAGGTTACTGCAGAAGGCCTATTGGCCCATACGAGGCAGCTCCTATCTATAACCACCCAATCCCACTCATATACTTGTCCAACCCGCGCTTGAAACAATCGAGGGACCCCACATCCATCACGTTACGCGGCAATTGATTCCACAAATCAACAACCCTGTTACTGAACCAGTATTTACCCAAGTCTGTCCTAAATCTAAACTTATCCAATTTTGAACGTTTTATGCCAGAAATAGGGGGAACAGATTAAGGGTTTGCTATCCGGGAGCTGGAATTGGTGATATTGTTGAAAACATGAATGATATTATGACGGGAAATGGGAACAAACCCATTATTTGTATTAGTGCAGGGGTAATGATGTTATGCGAGTTAGGAGTGAGGAACTAATACAGAGATTTAGGACAGCCATTGAATTAGTTAGGAGCAAGGGAGGAATCCCGAATGGCTATTCCAAAGGAAACAGAGAGATAGTATAAATGGGGTTAAGTCAGTGTGGGATAATGTTGTTAGTGGAGTACCTCAGGGCTCTGTCCTGGGACCTCTGTTGTTTATAATATATATAAATGATTTAGATTCAGGTTTGAGTAGCAACATTTGCAAATTTGCCGATGATACGAAAATCGGTAGGGAAATTAATTCGGAGGAGGACTCACTATCACTTCAAGTTGATCTAGATAGGGTTTTGAAATTGTCAAATGATTGGCAAATGCAGTTTAATGCTGATAAATGTAAAGTTCTGAGGCTAGGTAATGATGATAGAGCTGCAAGATACGAGCTAGATGGTGTTGAGATTGCGAAGTCGGATTGCGAAAGGGATCTGGGAGTTATGATTAGTAAGAATTTAAAACAAAAGGATCAATGCATGAATGTTCGTAATAAGGCGAATAGGACACTGGGATTTATTAATCGAAGCGTTAGTAACAAGACACCTGGTGTGGTTCTTAAGCTATATCTTGCTCTGGTTAGGACCCATTTAGATTATGCAGTTCAGTTTTGGTCGCCGTATTAAAGAATGGAGATAAATTCACTTGAATGTGTCCAACGTAGGATGACTAAGTTAATTCCCCAAATTAGAAATCTTTCATATGAAGAAAGATAAACAAAGCTTAAGTTGCATTCACTGGAAAGGCGAAGAGTTAGGGGTGACATGATAGAGGTTTACAAGTGGATGAATGGACATTAGGGGGGATATTATTAGGGGTATTAAAAATATCAACATAAGACAGAACTCGAAACAATGGGTATAAATTGGATAAGTTTAGATTTAGGAAAGACTTGGGTAAATACTGGTTCAGTAACAGGGTTGTTGATCTGTGGAACCAATTGTCGCGTAAAGTGGTGGAGGTGGTGTCCCTCGATTGTTTCAAGCACGGGTTGGAAAAGTATGTGAGTGGGATTGGGTGGTTATAGAATAGGAGCTGCCTCGTATGGGCCAATAGGCCTTCTGCAGTTACCTTTGTTCTTATGAGAATGCAGTTCACTCGGAACGGAAACCAGCGAGGAGCGGCGGAGCGCAGGCCCCTCAGGCTGCTCAGAAAGTTAAGGAGGTACCGAAGCGAATTTTGGTTGTGGGAGATTCCCTGGTGAGGTATTTAGACAGAACGTTTTGTGCCAGAGATAGGAGGAACAGATTAAGGGTTTGCTATCAGGGAGCTGGAATTGGTGATATTGTTGGAAACATGAATGATATTATGACGTGAAATGGGAACAAACCCATTATTTGTATTAGTGCAGGGGGTAATGATGTTGGGCGAGTTCGGAGTGAGGAACTAATACAGAGATTCAGGACAGCCATTGAATTAGTTAGGAGCAAGGGAAGAATCCCGATCATATGTGGCATTCTTCCAAGAAAGGGAGTGGGAAATGAATGGATGTCGAGGGCACTTGGTGTCAATTGCCGGCTGGAAAGATATTGCAAATCAAATGCAATATCTTTCATAGACAACTGGGAACACTTCTATGGAAGAAATGAAATGTATGCTCGTGATGGGGTGCATCTATCGAGGGCTGGGGTTGTTGCTGTTGTGAACTCTTTTGAACCAGTGGTTACAGTTGTTTGTTTGGGTTTAAACTATTAGTAGATAGTGGTATGGGAATTGATTTGGATGAAGGAGGTAATAAAAGTATGTGTTCGTGGGAGAAAAGAATTGGCAAAATGATCAGGGAAAGAAAAGGGACTCAAAATAACAATTCACTTAGGGTATATTACACTAACAGTAGAAGTCTTAGAAATAAAATTAACGAATTAAATGCTCTTGTCTGCACAGAAAAAATAGATATTATTGCACTTACTGAAACGTGGATGAATGTAGAAAATAGAGAACTATTAGCTGAATATCAAATAGATGGATTTAAACTATTTAACACAGATAGATATTTTAAACGAGGAGGGGGAGTAGCCATATATGTTAGGGACAATTTGAAATGTAGTCTCAAAGATGGAATCAAAACTGAGCCACACACAGAAACTATTTGGATAAAATTAAACGAAAAAACAAATAATATTATAATAGGCGTTATATATAGGCCACCAAATTTAGACAGAATGGAAGCAAAGCATCTATGGGATGAAATATTTAGAGCATCTAGATCTAACAGTATTTATGTCATGGGTGACTTTAATTTTAGTGGAATAAACTGGGTGAACAAAACAGGGAATAGTGAAGCAGAAGATTTTCTAGAATTAATTGACGATTACTTTCTTACGCAACACATTAAGGAACCAACGCGGGAAAATAATATTTTAGATTTAGTGTTAACTAACAGGGAAACACAAATTAATGACATCGAAATAGGGAGTGAGCTAGGGAACAGTGATCACAAAGTAATCAGATTTAGCATAGAATGGGATAGACCTGTAGGAGAAAATTCTGTTAAAGTGCCAGATTTTCGAAAAGCTGATTTTAATAGCCTAAGAAATTTTTTAGGTCAAATAGATTGGAAAGTCTTGGGTATGGTGTGTGGGCCGGTCTTGGAGCAAGACATGAACCCAGTGATAGGTGACGTAAAAGGGGATTTCGATGTGGATTTAATATATAACTTATTTAAGAATATTCTAAACAAAGCACAGGAACGTAGTGTACCATACAAATTGAATAGATCAAATACTAATGACCCAAAGTGGATAACAAATAATTTAAAGAACCTTATAGGTAAAAAGAGAGCTTGGTACAAAAGTATTAAGAATGGGGAAGTCAGTTTAGAACAGGAATTCATACAACTTGTTGAATAATTTAAAGAACCTTATAGGTAAAAAGAGAGCTTGGTACAAAAGTATTAAGAATGGGGAAGTCAGTTTAGAACAGGAATTCATACAACTGGTTAGAAATGTTAAAAAAGAGATTAGGAAAGCAAAAAGAAACTATGAAGTTCGCATAGCAGAGCAAGCAAAGTCAAATCCTAAAGGGTTTTTTCAGTTATATCGAACTAAGACTAGGGAAAGGATAGGTCCATTAAAATCTGAGACAGGTCAAATAACGGATAATGACAAGGAGATGAGTAGTATTTTTAAGGGGGCATATCGAAAAATATCGTTATAAATTAAAATTGTTCAATTTGCTTATAAATTTTTTTATGAAATGGTTATAGAAAGGGCTGCAACTGGTCCAAGTTTCACCATCACACCCTAAACAGAAAAGGAGAAAAAAATACACAACGTATTATGCAACGAATGTTCAACATTCTCAAATAATCTCAGGGAACACATGTGTCAACTAAAATGTCTACTATGTGCTGTAGAAGCACAAACTCTTGTAATAATTGTAATATGTATGTTCAATATATTTATGTTTAAATTTTATTTTTTTTTTTTATTTTTTTTTTGCCAATTTTTTTTTCTCGTTTGTTATCAAGGGATTTGCATGAAACTTGCACACCTTGCTCAATGGATGCCTATCTGCAAGGGTGCCAATTATGAACGAAATCTGTCGAAGTCAAGCTCAGCTACAGGTGGCCGAACTTGGATCTTTATTTTACTCTGGAAAGTAATTTACACCTTCAAATTACTTCAGAGCTTTCATTTATTAATCAAATTACATGCAAATTACACCTTATATGTAGCGTTTATGCTTCTACAGACTCTAGTAGACATTATAGTCCAAAGTCTATTTGTTGATTTTATAAAAATTTATAAATATCATATATTGCATATTTTTTTAGTAGAGTAATTTTTAAAAATTATATTATTGCACTAAACACTTTTTTGATAAAACTGATCACTAGAATCCTTTATTATGTGCTTAATGTAATATCTGAGTGTTATAGAAATGATTTTAGTTGACACATGTGTTCCCTGAAACTATTTGAAAATTCGTTGCATAATTCGTTGTTTATTTTTTTTCTCCTTTTCTGTTTAGGGTGTGATGATGAAACTTGGACCAGCTGCAGCCCTTACTATAACCATTTCATAAAAAAATTTATAAGCAAATTGAACCACTTTTAATTTTACACCGATATGCCCCCTTAACAAATATTTTATATCTGTATTTACTAAAGAAGAACTTAACAATATGCCTTCAGCTGAACAAGTCTATGTGTGTGGGGATGAGGACAGGTTGACTAGTTTAGCAGTTACCCGGGAGGATGTAATTAAACAATTAGAAAAACTAAAACCAAACAAATCCCCAGGGCCGCATGAAGTGTTTGCCAGGGTGCTTAAAGAATGCAAAGAAGAGCTTTCCGAGCCACTGTCTAACCATATTTAATAAATCGATAGAGTCAGGCAGAGTGCCAGATTCATGGAAGGTAGCTAATGTGGTACCAATTTTTAAGAAAGGAGATAGATCACTTGCGTCAAACTATCCGCCAATTAGCCTAACGTCTATTGTGGGAAAGTTACTTGAATCAATAATTGCAAATACAATTCGTCTCCATCTTGAAAAACATAAATTAATAAATGAGTCGCAACATGGTTTTACAAATGGCCGTTCATGTTTAACAAATTTGCTAACTTTTTATTCCAGCATAGTTGAGGCAGTTGATAGTGGTAAGGATTGTGATGTTGTGTACCTTGACTTTAGCAAAGCTTTTGATACAGTGCCACATGAAAGACTAATTAAAAAAAAAAAGCTCATGGTATTGGGGGTGCTATATTAACTTGGATTAGGGTATGGCTATTCCAAAGGAAACAGATTTAGTATAAATGGGTTTAAGTCAGGGTGGGAAAATGTTGTATGTGGAGTGCCTCAGGTCTCAGTACTGGGACCTCTGTGGTTTATAATATATATCAATGATTTAGATTCAGGTTTGAGTAGCAACATTTGCAAATTTGCCGATGATACGAAAATCGGTAGGGAAATTATTTCGGAGGAGGACTCACTATCACTTCAAGTTGATCTAGATAGGGTTTTGAAATGGTCAAAGGATTGGCAGATGTCTTTTTCCTTATTTATTTCCCTCCCGATTTTTGTATTATCGGCAAATTTGCAAATTTTGCTGCTCAAACCTGAGTCAAAATCATTTATATATATTATATTATGAATAACAAATGCCAGGACAGAGTCTTGAGGCACCCCACTTACAACATTTTCCCACTCTGACTTAACCCCATTTACACTAACTCTGTGTTTCCTTTGGTATAGCCATGCCCTAATCTAACTTAATATAGTACTCCCAATACCATGAGCCTCTAACTTTTTAATCAGTCTTTCCATGAGGCGCTGAGTCAAATGTACTCAATATCACATACCTTACCACTATAAACTGCCTAAATTATGCTGGAATAAAATGATAGCAAATATATTAAACATGAACGGCCGTTTGTAAAACCATGAACGGCAATTTGTAAAACCATGACCAATGGTCATGGGCTGGATTGATTGGCGACACCACAGACCCCCCATCCTCAATATCAGCTATTGATACAAATAATGGCTCCAGAGAGCCTCACCATAACCCGTGCTACTGTTCCAAGTAGCTGAATCTAAAACACCAACAACAGGAGCCACGTATGGGCCAATAGTCCTTTTGTAGTTTCCCCGATTCTTATGTTATGATTATGCTTTTTATGAGCTTATGCCTTTGAATTATAATTTTTATGGTCCCCCTTTTCAGACTTCACACGGTTGTCACTTCTGGATCAAATCCTATTTCAATAGGGGCACTGGGGTCACTTATGATTGAATGACTCGCCATGCAATCACAATTCATCATGCGAAGTTGCATGAGTTGCATGAGACAAGTTGCAAATTTCTTGCCTTTAACATCAAATAGAAGACATTTTTTTCATATGGATAAAATCTATCCACATCAATGAACCGTATTTAGCTAGTTTTGTTCACATACTTGCAAAGTTATTGGTTTCAAAAATAAGATAATACAACGTTTTTATTATTTTTAATATATTTTCTTAATTCCTTAATCCAGTTAATGTCTATAACATTAACGAATCTCATTTTGTTTTTGGTTTTAATCACACAACTGAACATATATTTAGCCTTTATTACGCATAATGAAAACAGTAACACAGTAAAAATTTACTTAAAATATATAGAGCATCAATTATTAGACACAGTAATAATTATGTGGAATAATTATTATTCCAATTTAGAATAACCAAATTGCAAAAGCAGTTTCTGTAATTCACAATCGCTCTTGTCGACGCCAATGCTGTCCATATAGTCCATGCTATCGTCATGAACTCTGTTGATGCCACCGTTCTCTGTCTTCATCTCAAACCTGTTACTGTTCTCTGTCTTCATCTCAAACCTGTTACTGTTCTCGCCTTCTACGTCACTATAGAAACTGTTATCTTCAATGGAGGCGTTTCTCCATGTAACAATCTCGGCCTGTAGTTCGGGCAGGCGACTGTAGGAACCGTGGTCCAGAGGGCAACGCGTGAAGGGATCAGTGGGGGACGTCAGCAGCAGGTGGACCAGCGTCGACGCGTTCACCACCATCTTGGACGAATGCAAGAGCACCGGCTCCTCCATCACAGCCTGCGTCAGGGTGTCGAGGAATTTCTCCGGACAGTCTTCAGTCGACTCATCATTCCACATTTTCTCATATGTTGGGAAGTAATGGAAACTGAATCCAGACTTTTCTACCTCCTTGTTAAGCGAAGACAGGTGCTGAGCGTGATTAAGGCGCAGCACTCGACAAATAGATGTTGATTTCTCTGTATTTGATAATAATTTGTAAAGGTGGTCCAGAAGAGGCAAAACTCCAAAGAGTCTGCAACCAACTTCGTCTTGTAACGAGGAGCTGATTGCAACTAAACAGGATGTTACAGTTACAAGGGAAGCTGCAGCGACCTCAGCCATCCCAGGAACTTCAGAAACAATCATTGTGTGTGGTGTAACCATCATCGGCTCAAATATAAAACAAATGTCAATGAACGACAATATAGTATGAAAAGTATCTAAATTACCTGAAAGATAGTACACACGTATTGTTTCTGCGAGTTGTCCCAGCAGTTGCAATATATGGCTGAAAAAGGCTGCTTCTGGTCCAACCCTGAGACTCGCCAACTGGTGCACGGCTTCGGCAGCAACACAATGTAGGTGACCGTATTTATTAAGGCTCCGCAACACCTCGATGAAGTGGTAGGCAAGGTTCGTCTTTAAATCTCGGGGGTCGAGGTGATGAAGCTTCAGGTATACGCTCGTGACCACTAATCCTTCAACAACTTGCATCCCGGAGTTGACCTCCTGCAGGTACATGTCTGGACACATGGAAATGAATCTAATCATTTCTAGACGCAGATATGGGTTGGGACACATTTTTTGATCAGTGAACATCCTGAGAACCCATTGTTTCAAGAGGTTAGAAGCTAATAATCCTAGATCCTTGCTGTTTTCCATCCGCCAGTGAGTGACAAGCTCGATCATTGTCCAGAGGACGCTCTCCCATCTTCCCGTCACCTTGACCGACTTTCTTCCCATACATGAGGACAGTGTCAGCGCCCAAAATATTCCAAGGCGAGCCTTGTTGGCAAAAGTATTTGTTTGGTCTGCATTAATATCAAGTTCGTGCACGTTTTTTTCCATCGTTTCAAAAAGATGATCGACGGAGATCTTGATGGGGTCGATCTTCGACACGGCTATGAGGAATGACTGAAGTCTAGGGATGGTAACGTCGTTGGCGCTCATTGTAAAGCCAAGGTAAATTTTTCACAAGAATAAAGTAAAGATACCGTTATGGTCAGGTCTGACGTATAATCCCCAATTATTTTAGGACGTCTTATATATAATTCGGAGTGTGGGAACTGAGGTGCGATTAAATGAGTGTGGTGTAGAAGGGATGGGATGGAAGGGAAGAGTCTAGGGATGGTAACGTCGTTGGCGCTCATTGTAAAGCCAAGGTAAATTTTTCACAAGAATAAAGTAAAGATACCGTTATGGTCAGGTCTGACGTATAATCCCCAATTATTTTAGGACGTCTTATATACAATTCGGAGTGTGGGAACTGAGGTGCGATTAAATGAGTGTGGTTTAGAAGGCTTCATAAACATAAGAACATTAGAACATAAGAATAAATGTAACTACAGCAGGCCTTTTGCCCATACGAGGCAGCTCCTATTTATAACCACCCAATCCCACTCATATATATATATATATATATATATATATATATATATATATATATATATATATATATATATATATATATATATATATATATATATATATATATATATATATATATATATATATATATATATATATATATATATATATATATATATGACAATGTCAGACCACGGAGGAAAAATGAAACAGGAAATTTCCTTAAGTACTTTCGTATATTAAATACATCTTCAGAAGGTCCAATCCTGAGACTTCTCTTCATCTTCACATCTTCACCTTCTGAAGATGTATTTAATATACGAAAGTACTTAAGGAAATTTCCTGTTTCATTTTTCCTCCGTGGTCTGACATTGTCACATTCTTAATCACGTGTTTATTTTCGTGATATACACACACACATATATATATATATATATATATATATATATATATATATATATATATATATATATATATATATATATATATATATATATATATATATATATATATATATATATATATATATATATATATATATATATATATATATATATATATATATATATATATATTATTAAATATGACCGAAAAAGTAAGATTAATAATTCTAACACGAATTTTCTCAATCTTTCGTACATTACGCTTCACTGTTGGAGGTAAATCAAAAATTAATTCTCCAAAATTCATTTTTATTTCTAGTCTGACGCGAC
This sequence comes from Procambarus clarkii, assembly GCF_040958095.1. Taxonomy (NCBI): domain Eukaryota; kingdom Metazoa; phylum Arthropoda; class Malacostraca; order Decapoda; family Cambaridae; genus Procambarus; species Procambarus clarkii. The sequence continues at coordinate 29,295,054 of NC_091217.1, read as the reverse complement.
ACGGGTGCGTTTCGTAAAACTTATTACATTTTCAAAGACTTTAGTTCACAAATACACAACTGAATAGAACTTACATATCTCCGTTTGAACGGAGATATATCTACATTTGAGTGAGGTGGAAGGGGTGATGTGGCATTAACACAAAACAGAACAAAATGTGGTATTAATAGGGTATTAATTTCATCAACAGAAGACAGAACAAGAGTATTAATAGGGTAATAATTTCATCAACACAAGACAGAACACGTAACAATGGATATTGAATAGAAGTGTTTGTAGAAAGCCTATTGGTCCATATTTCTTGATGCTTCTATATTGGAGCGGAGTCTTGAGGTGGATAGAATATAGTTGTGCAATAATTGGCTGTTGATTGCTGGTGTTGACTTCTTGATGTGTAGTGCCTCGCAAACGTCAAGCCGCCTGCTATCGCTGTATCTATCGATGATTTCTGTGTTGTTTACTAGGATTTCTCTGGCGATGGTTTGGTTGTGGGAAGAGATTATATGTTCCTTAATGGAGCCCTGTTGCTTATGCATCGTTAAACGCCTAGAAAGAGATGTTGTTGTCTTGCCTATATACTGTTTTTTTTGGAGCTTACAGTCCCCAAGTGGGCATTTGAAGGCATAGACGACGTTAGTCTCTTTTAAAGCGTTCTGTTTTGTGTCTGGAGAGTTTCTCATGAGTAGGCTGGCCGTTTTTCTGGTTTTTCTGATCCCTACAGACAAAAATCAGAGGATACAACTGACGATTTACTATAAAACGAGAAAAACGGCCAGCCTACTCATGAGAAACTCTCCAGACACAAAACAGAACGCTTTAAAAGAGACTAACGTCGTCTATGCCTTCAAATGCCCACTTGGGGACTGTAAGCTCCAAAAAACCCAGTATATAGGCAAGACAACAGCATCTCTTTCTCGGCGTTTAACGATGCATAAGCAACAGGGCTCCATTAAGGAACATATAATCTCTTCCCACAACCAAACCATCGCCAGAGAAATCCTAGTAAACAACATAGAAATCATCGATAGATACAGCGATAGCAGGCGGCTTGACGTTTGCGAGGCACTACACATCAAGAAGTCAACACCAGCAATCAACAGCCAATTATTGCACAACTATATTCTACCCACCTCAAGACTCCGCTCCAATATAGAAGCATCAAGAAATGTGGACCAATAGGCTTTCTACAAACACTTCTACTCAATATCCATTGTTACGTGTTCTGTCTTGTGTTGATGAAATTAATACCCTATTAATACTCTTGTTCTGTCTTGTGTTGATGAAATTAATACCCTATTAATACCACATTTTGTTCTGTCTTGTGTTAATGTCACAACACCCCTTCCACCTCACTCAAATGTAGATATAAAAACGGAGATACGTAAGTTCTATTCACTTGTGTATTTGTGAACTAAAGTCTTTGAAAATGTAATAAGTTTTACGAAACCCGCCCGTGTCGCGTCAGACTAGAAATAAAAATGAATTTTGGAGAATTGATTTTTGATTTACCTCCAACAGTGAAGCGTAATGTACGAAAGATTGAGAAAATTCGTGTTAGAATTATTAATCTTACTTTTTCGGTCATATTTAATAATATATGTCTACAGGAAAGACTGCTACCAAAATATACTAATATATATATATATATATATATATATATATATATATATATATATATATATATATATATATATATATATATATATATATATATATATATATATATATCACGAAAATAAACACGTGATTAAGAATGTGACAATGTCAGACCACGGAGGAAAAATGAAACAGGAAATTTCCTTAAGTACTTTCGTATATTAAATACATCTTCAGAAGGTACACCTTCTGAAGATGTATTTAATATACGAAAGTACTTAAGGAAATTTCCTGTTTCATTTTTCCTCCGTGGTCTGATATATATATATATATATATATATATATATATATATATATATATATATATATATATATATATATATATATATATATATATATATATATATATATATATATATATATATATATATATATATATTGTTGTGTTCTTCAAGAGATCCATAACCTTTAAGCACCTTTTTGCATTATTATTTTTGTATCAACCCATGTATATCTTGTAACCATCAAATGCATAATAAAGCACAAAAAATATTCAAGGAAGGGGGTGGTAGGAGAAAAGCACACAGAAACTGTATTGGAGGGGATCTAAACATTCCCTCTAATGCGTTATGCGTGGTTTCCTCCGAGGCTATGGGTCCCCCTTCTTCCAGCTAGAGGTGGTACTCCCTTCCTTTATTTTAAAAAAAAAAAAAAAAATATATATATATATATATATATATATATATATATATATATATATATATATATATATATATATATATATATATATATATATATATATATATATATATATATATATATATATATATATATATATATATATATATATATATATATATATATATATATATATATATATATATATATATATATGAGAACATAAAAACATAAAAAATAAAAATAACTGCAGAGGGCCTATAGGCCCATACGAGGCAGCTTCTATTTATAACTACTCAATCCCACTCATATACATGTCCAACAAGAGATAAGGAGAGCAAAAAAATTATGAAGTTCGTTTAGCAGGCTAAGCTAAATGCATTTGCTAAGCAAATGCAAATCCTAAAGGATTTTTTTCAGTTATATTGAACAAATATTAGAGGAAAGGATAGGTCCATTAAAAAACGAGACAGGTCAGATAACGGATAATGACGAAGAGGTGAGTAGTATTTTTAATAAATATTTTGTTTCTGTATTTACTAAAGAAGAACAAATTAACAAGAGCCGTGATGAGGATTCGAACCTGCGTCCGAGAGCATCCCAGACGCTGCCTTAAGTTAATTTTAATAACGTCCGCTGCATCCCAGATTTTCGAAAAGCTGATTTATATAGCCTAAGAATTTTTGGGGGGCAAATAGATTGGAAAGTCTTGGGCATGGAGGGTGTGCCAGGCTTGAAGCAAGACGTGAACCCAGCGATAGGTGACGTATAAGGGGATTTCGATGTGGGTTCAATATATAACTTATTTAGGAATATTCTAAGCAAAGCACAGGAACGTATAATCTCCTTGCCATACAAATTGAATAGAACATAAGAACAAACGTAACTGCAGAAGGCCTATTGGCCTACATGAGGCAGCTCCTATCTATAACCACCCAATCCCACTCATATACATGTCCAACCCGCGCTTGAAACAGTCGAGGGGCCCCATCTCCACAAACGTTACGCGGCAATTAAGAACATAAGAACAAAGGTTACTGCAGAAGGCCTATTGGCCCATACGAGGCAGCTCCTATCTATAACCACCCAATCCCACTCATATACTTGTCCAACCCGCGCTTGAAACAATCGAGGGACCCCACATCCATCACGTTACGCGGCAATTGGTTCCACAAATCAACAACCCTGTTACTGAACCAGTATTTACCCAAGTCTGTCCTAAATCTAAACTTATCCAATTTTGAACGTTTTATGCCAGAGATAGGAGGAACAGATTAAGGGTTTGCTATCAGGGAGCTGGAATTGGTGATATTGTTGGAAACATGAATGATATTATGACGAGAAATGGGAACAAACCCATTATTTGTATTAGTGCAGGGGGTAATGATGTTGGGCGAGTTAGGAGTGAGGAACTAATACAGAGATTCAGGACAGCCATTGAATTAGTTAGGAGCAAGGGAAGAATCCCGATCATATGTGGCATTCTTCCAAGAAAGGGAGTGGGAAATGAATGGATGTCGAGGGCACTTGGTGTCAATTGCCGGCTGGAAAGATATTGCAAATCAAATGCAATATCTTTCATAGACAACTGGGAACACTTCTATGGAAGAAATGAAATGTATGCTCGTGATGGGGTGCATCTATCGAGGGCTGAGGTTGTTGCTGTTGTGAACTCGTTTGAACCAGTGGTTAGAGTTGTTTGTTTGGGTTTAAACTGTTAGTAGATAGTGGTATGGGAATTGCTTTGGATGAAGGAGGTAATAAAAGTATGTGTTCGTGGGAGAAAAGAATTGGCAATATGATCAGGGAAAGTAAAGGGCCTCAAAATAACAATTCATTTAGGGTATATTACACTAACAGTAGAAGTCTTAGAAATAAAATTAACGAATTAAATGCTCTTGTCTGCACAGAAAAAATAGATATTATTGCACTTACCGAAACGTGGATGAATGTAGAAAATAGAGAACTATTAGCTGAATATCAAATAGATGGATTTAAACTATTTCACACAGATAGATATATTAAACGAGGAGGGGGAGTAGCCATATATGTTAGGGACAATTTGAAATGTAGTCTCAAAGATGGAATCAAAACTGAGCCACACACAGAAACTATTTGGATAAAATTAAACGAAAAAGCAAATAATATTATAATAGGCGTTATATATAGGCCACCAAATTTAGACAGAATGGAAGCAAAGCATCTATGGGATGAAATATCTAGAGCATCTAGATCTAACAGTATTTATGTCATGGGTGACTTTAATTTTAGTGGAATAAACTGGGTGAACAAAACAGGGAATAGTGAAGCAGAAGATTTTCTAGAATTAATTGACGATTGCTTTCTTACGCAACACATTAAGGAACCAACGCGGGAAAATAATATTTTAGATTTAGTGTTAACTAACAGGGAAACACAAATTAATGACATCGAAATAGGGAGTGAGCTAGGGAACAGTGATCACAAAGTAATCAGATTTAGCATAGAATGGGATAGACCTGTAGGAGAAAATTCTGTTAAAGTGCCAGATTTTCGAAAAGCTGATTTTAATAGCCTAAGAAATTTTTTGGGTCAAATAGATTGGAAAGTCTTGGGTATGGGGTGTGGGCCGGTCTTGGAGCGAGACATGAACCCAGTGATAGGTGACGTAAAAGGGGATTTCGATGTGGATTTAATATATAACTTATTTAAGAATATTCTAAACAAAGCACAGGAACGTAGTATACCATACAAATTGAATAGATCAAATACTAATGACCCAAAGTGGATAACAAATAATTTAAAGAACCTTATAAGTAAAAAGAGAGCTTGGTACAAAAGGATTAAGAATGGGGAAGTCAGTTTAGAACAGGAATTCATACAACTGGTTAGAAATGTTAAAAAAGAGATTAGGAAAGCAAAAAGAAACTATGAAGTTCGCATAGCAGGCAAAGTCAAATCCTAAAGGGTTTTTTCAGTTATATCGAACTAAGACTAGGGAAAGGATAGGTCCATTAAAATCTGAGATAGGTCAAATAACGGAAAATGACAAGGAGATGAGTAGTATTTTTAAGGGGGCATATCGAAAAATATCGTTATAAATTAAAATTGTTCAATTTGCTTATAAATTTTTTTTATGAAATGGGTATAGAAAGGGCTGCAACTGGTCCAAGTTTCACCATCACACCCTAAACAGAAAAGGAGAAAAAAATACACAACGTATTATGCAACGAATGTTCAACATTCTCAAATAATCTCAGGGAACACATGTGTCAACTAAAATGTCTACTATGTGCTGTAGAAGCACAAACTCTTGTAATAATTGTAATATGTATGTTCAATATATTTATGTTTAAATTTTTTTTTCTTTTTCTTTTTTTTCTTTTTTTTTGGCCAATTTTTTTTTCTCGTTTGTTATCAAGGGATTTGCATGAAACTTGCACACCTTGCTCAATGGATGCCTATCTCCAAGGGTGCCAATTATGAACGAAATCTGTCGAAGTCAAGCTCAGCTACAGGTGGCCGAACTTGGATCTTTATCTTACTCTGGAAAGTAATTTACACCTTCAAATTACTTCAGAGCTTTCATTTATTAATCAATTTACATGCAAATTACACCTTATATGTAGCGTTTGTGCTTCTACAGACTCTAGTAGACATGTTAGTCCAAAGTCTATTTGTTGATTTTATAAAAATTTATAAATATCATATATTGCATATTTTTTTAGTAGGGTAACTTTGAAAAATTATATTATTGCACTAAACACTTTTTTTTGATAAAACTGATCACTAGAATCCTTTATTATGTGCTTAATTTAATATCTGAGTGTTATAGAAATGATTTTAGTTGACACATGTGTTCCCTGAAACTATTTGAAAATTCGTTGCATAATTCGTTGTTTATTTTTTTTCTCCTTTTCTGTTTAGGGTGGATGATGAAACTTAGACCAGCTGCAGCCCTTCCTATAACCATTTCATAAATAAACGTATAAGCAAATTGAACCACTTTTAATTTTACACCGATATGCCCACTTAACAAATATTTTATATCTGTATTTACTAAAGAAGAACTTAACAATATGCCTTCAGCTGAACAAGTCTATGTGGGTGGGGATGAGGACAGGTTGACTAGTTTATCAGTTACCCGGGAGGATGTAATTAAACAATTAGAAAAACTAAAACCAAACAAATCCCCAGGGCCGGATGAAGTGTTTGCCAGGGTGCTTAAAGAATGCAAAGAAGAGCTTTCCGAGCCACTGTCTACCATATTTAATAAATCGATAGAGTCAGGCAGAGTGCCAGAGTCATGGAAGGTAGCTAATGTGGTACCAATTTTTAAGAAAGGAGATAGATCACTTGCGTCAAACTATCGGCCAATTAGCATAACGTCTATTGTGGGAAAGTTACTTGAATCAATAATTGCAAATACAATTCGTCTCCATCTTGAAAAACATAAATTAATAAATGAGTCGCAACATGGTTTTACAAATGGCCGTTCATGTTTAACAAATTTGCTAACTATTTTATTCCAGCATAGTTGAGGCAGTTGATAGTGGTAAGGATTGTGATGTTGTGTACCTTGACTTTAGCAAAGCTTTTGATACAGTGCCAAATGAAAGACTAATTAAAAAAAAAAAGCTCATGGTATTGGGGGTGCTATATTAACTTGGATTAGGGTATGGCTATTCCAAAGGAAACAGATTTAGTATAAATGCGTTTAAGTCAGGGTGGGAAAATGTTGTAAGTGGAGTGCCTCAGGTCTCAGTACTGGGACCTCTGTGGTTTATAATATATATCAATGATTTAGATTCAGGTTTGAGTAGCAACATTTGCAAATTTGCCGATGATACGAAAATTGGTAGGGAAATTAATTCAGAGGAGGACTCACTATCACTTCAAGTTGATCTAGATAGGGTTTTGAAATGGTCAAAGGATTGGCAGATGTCTTTTTCCTTATTTATTTCCCTCCCGATTTTTGTATTATCGGGAAATTTGCAAATTTTGCTGCTCAAACCTGAGTCAAAATCATTTATATATATTATATTATGAATAACAAATGCCAGGACAGAGTCTTGAGGCACCCCACTTACAACATTTTCCCACTCTGACTTAACCCCATTTACACTAACTCTGTTTCCTTTGGTATAGCCATGCCCTAATCTAACTTAATATAATACTCCCAATACCATGAGCCTCTAACTTTTTAATCAGTCTTTCCATGAGGCGCTGAGTCAAATGTACTCAATATCACATACCTTACCACTATAAACTGCCTCAATTATGCTGGAATATAATGATAGCAAATTTATTAAACATGAACGGCCGTTTGTAAAACCATGAACGGCAATTTGTAAAACCATGACCAATGGTCATGGGCTGGATTGATTGGCGACACCACAGACCCCCATCCTCAATATCAGCTATTGATACAAATAATGGCTCCAGAGAGCCTCATCATAACCCGTGCTACTGTTCCAAGGAGCTGAATCTAAAACACCAACAACAGGAGCCACGTATGGGCCAATAGTCCTTTTGTAGTTTCCCCGATTCTTATGTTATGATTATGCTTTTTATGAGCTTATGCCTTTGAATTATAATTTTTATGGTCCCCCTTTTCAGACTTCACACGGTTGTCACTTCTGGATCAAATCCTATTTCAATAGGGGCACTGGGGTCACTTATGATTGAATGACTCGCCATGCAATCACAATTCATCATGCGAAGTTGCATGAGACAAGTTGCAAATTTCTTGCCTTTAACATCAAATAAAAGACATTTTTTTCATATGGATAAAATCTATCCACTTCAATGAACCGTATTTAGCTAGTTTTGTTCACATACTTGCAAAGTTATTGGTTTCAAAAATAAGATAATACAACGTTTTTATTATTTTTAATATATTTTCTTAATTCCTTAATCCAGTTAATGTCTATAAAATTAACGAATCTCATTTTGTTTTTGGTTTTAATCACACAACTGAACATATATTTAGCCTTTATTACGCATAATGAAAACAGTAACACAGTAAAAATTTACTTAAAATATATAGAGCATCAATTATTAGACACAGTAATAATTATGTGGAATAATTATTATTCCAATTTAGAATAACCAAATTGCAAAAGCAGTTTCTGTAGTTCACAATCGCTCTTGTCGACGCCAATGCTGTCCATATAGTCCATGCTATCGTCATGAACTCTGTTGATGCCACCGTTCTCTGTCTTCATCTCAAACCTGTTACTGTTCTCTGTCTTCATCTCAAACCTGTTACTGTTCTCGCCTTCTACGTCACTATAGAAACTGTTATCTTCAATGGAGGCGTTTCTCCATGTAACAATCTCAGCCTGTAGTTCGGGCAGGCGACTGTAGGAACCGTGGTCCAGAGGGCAACGCGTGAAGGGATCAGTGGGGGACGTCAGCAGCAGGTGGACCAGCGTCGACGCGTTCACCACCATCTTGGACGAATGCAAGAGCACCGGCGCCTCCATGACAGCCTGCGTCAGGCTGTCGAGGAATTTCTCCGGACAGTCTTCAGTCGACTCATCATTCCACATTTTCTCATGTGTTGGGAAGTAATGGAAACTGAATCCAGACTTTTCTACCTCCTTGTTAAGCGAAGACAGGTGCTGTGCGTGATTAAGGCGCAGCACTCGACAAATAGATGTTGATTTCTCTGTATTTGATAATAATTTGTAAAGGTGGTCCAGAAGAGGCAAAACTCCAAAGAGTCTGCAACCAACTTCGTCTTGTAACGAGGAGCTGATTGCAACTAAACAGGATGTTACAGTTACAAGGGAAGCTGCAGCGACCTCAGCCATCCCAGGAACTTCAGAAACAATCATTGTGTGTGGTGTAACCATCATCTGCTCAAATATAAAACAAATGTCAATGAACGACAATATAGTATGAAAAGTATCTAAATTACCTGAAAGATAGTACACACGTATTGTTTCTGCGAGTTGTCCCAGCAGTTGCAATATATGGCTGAAAAAGGCTGCTTCTGGTCCAACCCTGAGACTCGCCAACTGGTGCACGGCTTCGGCAGCAACACAATGTAGGTGACCGTATTTATTAAGGCTCCGCAACACCTCGATGAAGTGGTAGGCAAGGTTCGTCTTTAAATCTCGGGGGTCGAGGTGATGAAGCTTCAGGTATACGCTCGTGACTACTAATCCTTCAACAACTTGCATCCCGGAGTTGACCTCCTGCAGGTACATGTCTGGACACATGGAAATGAATCTAATCATTTCTAGACGCAGATATGGGTTGGGACACATTTTTTTATCAGTGAACATCCTGAGAACCCATTGTTTCAAGAGGTTAGAAGCTAATAATCCTAGATCCTTGCTGTTTTCCATCCGCCAGTGAGTGACAAGCTCGATCATTGTCCAGAGGACGCTCTCCCATCTTCCCGTCACCTTGACCGACTTCCTTTCCATACATGAGGACAGTGTCAGCGCCCAAAATATTCCAGGGCGAGCCTTGTTGGCAAAAGTATTTGTTTGGTCTGCATTAATATCAAGTTCGTGCACGTTTTTTTCCATCGTTTCAAAAAGATGATCGACGGAGATCTTGATGGGGTCGATCTTCGACACGGCTATGAGGAATGACTGAAGTCTAGGGATGGTAACGTCGTTGGCGCTCATTGTAAAGCCAAGGTAAATTTTTCACAAGAATAAAGTAAAGATACCTTTATGGTCAGGTCTGACGTATAATCCCCAATTATTTTAGGACGTCTTATATATAATTCGGAGTGTGGGAACTGAGGTGCGATTAAATGAGTGTGGTGTAGAAGGCTTCATAAACATAAGAACATAAGAATAAATGTAACTACAGAAGGCCTTTTGCCCATACGAGGCAGCTCCTATTTATAACCACCCAATCCCACTCATATATATGTATATATATATATATATATATATATATATATATATATATATATATATATATATATATATATATATATATATATATATATATATATATATATATAAGAATAAATGTAACTACAGAATGCCTTTTGCCCATACGAGGCAGCTCCTATTTATAACCACCCAATCCCACTCATATATATATATATATATATATATATATATATATATATATATATATATATATATATATATATATATATATATATATATATATATATATATATATATATATATATATATATATATATATATATATATATAAAATAACTGCAGAGGGCCTATAGGCCCTCTGCAGTTATTTTTATTTTTTATGTTTTTATGTTCTCATTATATATATATATATATATATATATATATATATATATATATATATATATATATATATATATATATATATATATATATATATATATATATATATATATATATATATATATATATATATATATGCTAAAATGCTATGCCCAAGATTAATATATATATATATATATATATATATATATATATATATATATATATATATATATATATATATATATATATATATATAACTTTTTAACACTCAACCCACCAGGAGACTCGAACCCTGGCCCACAGAGTGGCAGGTACACACTGTATCCATTGCACCATACTTCAAAGCCATAAGAGAGGTAGGAATTCTGGGGTATTTAACCCACAGAACTCCATTCTCTCCCAGGCAATGAGATGATGAAGGACCTCTGGTGTTCTTAATTAAATACCCCAGAATTCCTACCTCTCTTATGGCTTTGAAGTATGGTGCAATGGATACAGTGTGTACCTGCCACTCTGTGGGCCAGGGTTCGAGTCTCCTGGTGGGTTGAGTGTTAAAAAGTTATAAACTTCATCTTGCGAGTTATATAGGCAAGTCTGTGCATTGAGCATTTACACCGAGTTTTCCCACATAACAGGGCTCGATCAAAGAACACCAGAGGTCCTTCATCATCTCATTGCCTGGGAGAGAATGGAGTTCTGTGGGTTAAATACCCCAGAATTCCTACCTCTCTTATGGCTTTGAAGTATGGTGCAATGGATACAGTGTGTACCTGCCACTCTGTGGGCCAGGGTTCGAGTCTCCTGGTGGGTTGAGTGTTAAAAAGTTATAAACTTCAGCTTGCGAGTTATATAGGCAAGTCTGTGCATTGAGCATTTACACCGAGTTTTCCCACATAACAGGGCTCGATCAAAGAACACCAGAGGTCCTTCATCATCTCATTGCCTGGGAGAGAATGGAGTTCTGTGGGTTAAATACCCCAGAATTCCTACCTCTCTTATGGCTTTGAAGTATGGTGCAATGGATACAGTGTGTACCTGCCACTCTGTGGGCCAGGGTTCGAGTCTCCTGGTGGGTTGAGTGTTAAAAAGTTATAAACTTCAGCTTGCGAGTTATATAGGCAAGTCTGTGTATATATATATATATAAATATATAAATATATATATATATATATATATATATATATATATATATATATATATATATATATATATATATATATATATTAATCTTGGGCATAGCATTTTAGCATATATATATATATATATATATATATATATATATATATATATATATATATATATATATATATATATATATATATATATAATGAGAACATAAAAACATAAAAAATAAAAATAACTGCAGAGGGCCTATAGGCCCATACGAGGCAGCTTCTATTTATAACTTCTCAATCCCACTCATATACATGTCCAACAAGAGATAAGGAGAGCAAAAAATTATGAAGTTCGTTTAGCAGGCTAAGCTAAATGCATTTGCTAAGCAAATGCAAATCCTAAAGGATTTTTTTCAGTTATATTGAACAAAGATTAGGGGAAAGGATAGGTCCATTAAAAAACGAGACAGGTCAGATAACGGATAATGACGAAGAGATGAGTAGTATTTTTAATAAATATTTTGTTTCTGTATTTACTAAAGAAGAACAAATTAACAAGAGCCGTGATGAGGATTCGAACGTGCGTCCGAGAGCATCCCAGACGCTGCCTTAAGTTAATTTTAATAACGTCCGCTGCATCCCAGATTTTCGAAAAGCTGATTTATATAGCCTAAGAATTTTTGGGGGGCAAATAGATTGGAAAGTCTTGGGCATGGAGGGTGTGCCAGGCTTGAAGCAAGACGTGAACCCAGCGATAGGTGACGTATAAGGGGATTTCGATGTGGGTTCAATATATAACTTATTTATGAATATTCTAAGCAAAGCACAGGAACGTATAATCTCCTTGCCATACAAATTGAATAGAACATAAGAACAAACGTAACTGCAGAAGGCCTATTGGCCTATATGAGGCAGCTCTTATCTATAACCACCCAATCCCACTCATATACATGTCCAACCCGCGCTTGAAACAGTCGAGGGGCCCCATCTCCACAAACGTTACGCGGCAATTAAGAACATAAGAACAAAGGTTACTGCAGAAGGCCTATTGGCCCATACGAGGCAGCTCCTATCTATAACCACCCAATCCCACTCATATACTTGTCCAACCCGCGCTTGAAACAATCGAGACACCCCACATCAACCACGTTACGCGGCAATTGGTTCAACAAATCAACAACCCTGTTACTGAACCAGTATTTACCCAAGTCTGTCCTAAATCTTAACTTATCCAAATTTGAACGTTTTATGCCAGAAATAGGGGGAACAGATTAAGGATTTGCTATCCGGGAGCTGGAATTGGTGATATTGTTGAAAACATGAATGATATTATGACGGGAAATGGGAACAAACCCATTATTTGTATTAGTGCAGGGGTAATGATGTTATGCAAGTTAGGAGTGAGGAACTAATACAGAGATTTAGGACAGCCATTGAATTAGTTAGGAGCAAGGGAGGAATCCCGAATGGCTATTCCAAAGGAAACAGAGAGATAGTATAAATGGGGTTAAGTCAGTGTGGGATAATGTTGTTAGTGGAGTACCTCAGGGCTCTGTCCTGGGACCTCTGTTGTTTATAATATATATAAATGATTTAGATTCAGGTTTGAGTAGCAACATTTGCAAATTTGCCGATGATACGAAAATCGGTAGGGAAATTAATTCGGAGGAGGACTCACTATCACTTCAAGTTGATCTAGATAGGGTTTTGAAATGGTCAAATGATTGGCAAATGCAGTTTAATGCTGATAAATGTAAAGTTCTGAGGCTAGGTAATGATGATAGAGTTACAAGATACGAGCTAGATGGGGTTGAGATTGCGAAGTCGGATTGCGAAGTCGGATTGCGAAAGGGATCTGGGAGTTATGATTAGTAAGAATTTAAAACAAAAGGATCAATGCATGAATGTTCGTAATAAGGCGAATAGGACACTGGGATTTATTAATCGAAGCGTTAGTAACAAGACACCTGGTGTGGTTCTTAAGCTATATCTTGCTCTGGTTAGGACCCATTTAGATTATGCAGTTCAGTTTTGGTCGCCGTATTATAGAATGGAGATAAATTCACTTGAATGTGTCCAACGTAGGATGACTAAGTTAATTCCCCAAATTAGAAATCTTTCATATGAAGAAAGATTAACAAAGCTTAAGTTGCATTCACTGGAAAGGCGAAGAGTTAGGGGTGACATGATAGAGGTTTACAAGTGGATGAATGGACATTAGGGGGGATATTATTAGGGGTATTAAAAATATCAACATAAGACAGAACTCGAAACAATGGGTATAAATTGGATAAGTTTAGATTTAGGAAAGACTTGGGTAAATACTGGTTCAGTAACAGGGTTGTTGATTTGTGGAACCAATTGACGCGTAAAGTGGTGGAGGTGGTGTCCCTCGATTGTTTCAAGCACGGGTTGGACAAGTATGTGAGTGGGATTGGGTGGTTATAGAATAGGAGCTGCCTCGTATGGGCCAATAGGCCTTCTGCAGTTACCTTTGTTCTTATGAGCCTGCAGTTCACTCGGAACGGAAATCAGCGAGGAGCGGCGGAGTGCAGGCCCCTCAGGCTGCTCAGAAAGTTAAGGAGGTACCGAAGCGAATTTTGGTTGTGGGAGATTCCCTGGTGAGGTATTTAGACAGAACGTTTTGTGCCAGAGATAGGAGGAACAGATTAAGGGTTTGCTATCAGGGAGCTGGAATTGGTGATATTGTTGGAAACATGAATGATATTATGACGAGAAATGGGAACAACCCCATTATTTGTATTAGTGCAGGGGGTAATGATGTTGGGCGAGTTAGGAGTGAGGAACTAATACAGAGATTCAGGACAGCCATTGAATTAGTAAGGAGCAAGGGAAGAATCCCGATCATATGTGGCATTATTCCAAGAAAGGGAGTGGGAAATGAATGGATGTCGAGGGCACTTGGTGTCAATTGCCGGCTGGAAAGATATTGCAAATCAAATGCAATATCTCTCATAGACAACTAGGAACACTTCTATGGAAGAAATGAAATGTATGCTCGTGATGGGGTGCATCTATCGAGGGCTGCGGTTGTTGCTGTTGTGAACTCATTTGAACCAGTGGTTAGAGTTGTTTGTTTGGGTTTAAACTGTTAGTAGATAGTAGTATGGGAATTGATTTGGATGAAGGAGGTAATAAAAGTATGTGTTCGTGGGAGAAATGAATTGGCAAAATGATCAGGGAAAGAAAAGGGCCTCAATATAACAATTCACTTAGGGTAAATTACACTAACAGTAGAAGTCTTAGAAATAAAATTAACGAATTAAATGCTCTTGTCTGCACAGAAAAAATAGATATTATTGCACTTACCGAAACGTGGATGAATGTAGAAAATAGAGAACTATTAGCTGAATATCAAATAGATGGATTTAAACTATTTCACACAGATAGATATATTAAACGAGGAGGGGGAGTAGCCATATATGTTAGGGACAATTTGAAATGTAGTCTCAAAGATGGAATCAAAACTGAGCCACACACAGAAACTATTTGGATAAAATTAAACGAAAAAGCAAATAATATTATAATAGGCGTTATATATAGGCCACCAAATTTAGACAGAATGGAAGCAAAGCATCTATGGGATGAAATATCTAGAGCATCTAGATCTAACAGTATTTAAGTCATGGGTGACTTTAATTTTAGTGGAATAAACTGGGTGAACAAAACAGGGAATAGTGAAGCAGAAGATTTTCTAGAATTAATTGACGATTGCTTTCTTACGCAACACATTAAGGAACCAACGCGGGAAAATAATATTTTAGATTTAGTGTTAACTAACAGGGAAACACAAATTAATGACATCGAAATAGGGAGTGAGCTAGGGAACACTGATCACAAAGTAATCAGATTTAGCATAGAATGGGATAGACCTGTAGGAGAAAATTCTGTTAAAGTGCCAGATTTTCGAAAAGCTGATTTTAATAGCCTAAGAAATTTTGTGGGTCAAATAGATTGGAAAGTCTTGGGTATGGGGTGTGGGCCGGTCTTGGAGCGAGACATGAACCCAGTGATAGGTGACGTAAAAGGGGATTTCGATGTGGATTTAATATATAACTTATTTAAGAATATTCTAAACAAAGCACAGGAACGTAGTATACCATACAAATTGAATAGATCAAATACTAATGACCCAAAGTGGATAACAAATAATTTAAAGAACCTTATAGGTAAAAAGAGAGCTTGGTACAAAAGGATTAAGAATGGGGAAGTCAGTTTAGAACAGGAATTCATACAACTGGTTAGAAATGTTAAAAAAGAGATTTGGAAAGCAAAAAGAAACTATGAAGTTCGCAAAGCAGAGCAAGCAAAGTCAAATCCTAAAGGGTTTTTTCAGTTATATCGAACTAAGACTAGGGAAAGGATAGGTCCATTAAAATCTGAGACAGGTCAAATAACGGATAATGACAAGATGAGTAGTATTTTTAAGGGGGCATATCGAAAAATATCGTTATAAATTAAAATTGTTCAATTTGCTTATAAATTTTTTTATGAAATGGTTATAGAAAGGGCTGCAACTGGTCCAAGTTTCACCATCACACCCTAAACAGAAAAGGAGAAAAAAATACACAACGTATTATGCAACGAATGTTCAACATTCTCAAATAATCTCAGGGAACACATGTGTCAACTAAAATGTCTACTATGTGCTGTAGAAGCACAAACTCTTGTAATAATTGTAATATGTATGTTCAATATATTTGTTTAAAAATTTTTTTTTTTTTTTTTTTTTTTTTTGGCCAATTTTTTTTCTCGTTTGTTATCAAGGGATTTGCATGAAACTTGCACACCTTGCTCAATGGATGCCTATCTGCAAGGGTGCCAATTATGAACGAAATCTGTCGAAGTCAAGCTCAGCTACAGGTGGCCGAACTTGGATCTTTATCTTACTCTGGAAAGTAATTTACACCTTCAAATTACTTCAGAGCTTTCATTTATTAATCAATTTACAAGCAAATTACACCTTATATGTAGCGTTTGTGCTTCTACAGACTCTAGTAGACATTTTAGTCCAAAGTCTATTTGTTGATTTTATAAAAATTTATAAATATCATATATTGCATATTTTTTTAGTAGAGTAACTTTGAAAAATTATATTATTGCACAAAACACTTTTTTGATAAAACTGATCACTAGAATCCTTTATTATGTGCTTAATTTAATATCTGAGTGTTATAGAAATGATTTTAGTTGACACATGTGTTCCCTGAAACTATTTGAAAATTCGTTGCATAATTCGTTGTTTATTTTTTTTCTCCTTTTCTGTTTAGGGTGTGATGGTGAAACTTGGACCAGTTGCAGCCCTTTCTATAACCATTTCATAAAAAAATTTATAAGCAAATTGAACAATTTTAATTTATAACGATATTTTTCGATATGCCCCTCTAAAAATACTACTCATCTCCTTGTCATTATCCGTTATTTGACCTGTCTCCGATTTTAATGGACCTATCCTTTCCCTAGTCTTAGTTCGATATAACTGAAAAAACCCTTTAGGATTTGACTTTGCTTGCTCTGCTTTGCGAACTTCATAGTTTCTTTTTGCTTTCCAAATCTCTTTTTTAACATTTCTAACCAGTTGTATGAATTCCTGTTCTAAACTGACTTCCCCATTCTTAATCCTTTTGTACCAAGCTCTCTTTTTACCTATAAGGTTCTTTAAATTATTTGTTATCCACTTTGGGTCATTAGTATTTGATCTATTCAATTTGTATGGTATACTACGTTCCTGTGCTTTGTTTAGAATATTCTTAAATAAGTTATATATTAAATCCACATCGAAATCCCCTTTTACGTCACCTATCACTGGGTTCATGTCTCGCTCCAAGACCGGCCCACACCCCATACCCAAGACTTTCCAATCTATTTGACCCACAAAATTTCTTAGGCTATTAAAATTTAACAGTCTCCGTGGTGTAGTGGTAAGACACTCGCCTGGCGTTCCGCGAGCGCTATGTCATGGGTTCGTATCCTGGCTGGGGAGGATTTACTGGGCGCAATTCCTTAACTGTTGCCTCTGTTTAACGCAACAGTAAAATGTGTACTTGGATGAAAAAACGATTCTTCGCGGCAGGGGATCGTATTCCAGGGACCATAGGAATAAGGACTTGCCCAAAACGCTACGCGTACTAGTGGCTGTACAAGAATGTAACAACTCTTGTATATATCTCAAAAAAAAAAAAAAAAAAAAAAAAACAGCTTTTCGAAAATCTGGCACTTTAACAGAATTTTCTCCTACAGGTCTATCCCATTCTATGTTAAATCTGATTACTTTGTGATCACTGTTCCCAAGCTCACTCCCTATTTCGATGTCATTAATTTGTGTTTCCCTGTTAGTTAACACTAAATCTAAAATATTATTTTCCCGCGTTGGTTCCTTAATGTGTTGCGAAAACATAGAGAGACACACTAAATACCGGCCTGAAGGGCCGACAACAAAAACATAACAATGAGTATAAACACAATGGAACACAGTAAAAAAATTTGAACAATACAAAACAGGATAGTAATGGAAATAAACACAAAAAAACTACACAAATTACAAATTCACAATCTCATAAAATACCGGCCTGAAGGGCCGACACCTAAAACCAAACATAATGCAAGAGTAGAAAAGGAACAGTGCAAGACATGTCGTTCAGTGTTAAGCGTACAGGCAAGCATGCACAAGGCAAACAGATAACAAAAGCACTAATCACAAAAGCACAAAGTTATAAATTACTAAATACACAAGATCGGCCTGAAGGGCCGACAACAAAAACTAAGTACAGCAGTACAGCAGTACAATTACAAAAGTACCCACACTCAACAACCCAACCCTTGAAACAACAAAAAACAAGCCTACTGGCCCCGAAAACCACACGGAGAGGTACAAATACATAACAAATTAAATAAAATACTCCCATACACGCAACCGCACCCCACTCACACAAACTGACACAACACCACAACACATAGTGCGCACACAAAATCACTTAAAAGGAGGAAACACGTCAAAGGGAGGTGAATATTTCTCGGGAAAATCATGCGAAGGATATTTCTGCTTATAGGCCTCCCACACTAAGTACTCCCTGTCGGTAGGACAACGATCCCCCTGCTCCAGGGAGGCTTGCATAAACTCGGGAACCACCAGATCAGGCGGAAATGGCAGCACCTGGAGCAGGGCGGCAGTAGTCACATAACGAGGTAAGGCAGAGCATAGGGAAGCAGACGATACGGAAGAAGCGGACGCAGGCCTCCGAGACGGCCCCGCCACCGGACGCACAAGAGACGACGACAAAGGCCGCCTAGACGGCAACCCCACATCCGACACCACAAGAGCCGCAGTAGAGACGGGAGAAGTGGCAAAATCGCCACCGATGAACCAGGGGACGAAACTAGGGGCACGGAACCCCCCAGAGTGAGCAGTCTTCTTTAACACCACCACTAGGTCACCACGCTCACCAGTAGGAGGAACCCCCCCCCCCACGCAGAACCAGAACCATCCGACGCAGGCGACGCACCGGAAGCAAGCTTCACAAACACCTCACTAGAAGAAACATTGACACTGGCAGCCACAGGCACATGGACCTCCGCCACCACCGACGAATGCGACGCAACCGGAAACTCACCACCGTCACTGGAAGACCCACCATCGTCGAATTCTCCCACATCAGCCCAATCAGAAGATCACCGGGAATGCTTGGGCACCGGCCGCACAGCATCAGAGCCGGTTGTCGACCCAGAGACCCGGTCAACACAAGCCGGGCGAACCGACGCTCTCTGCATGACGGCAGAATCCTCAACCACACGGGGAACCAAGTCGAGCACAGTAGGAGGCCCCACAGCCACCCCAGCACAGCCTGGGCACACGACGAGGGTGCAGTGACAGGCACCACAGGTGAAGAACAGGAAGACGGGGGAGCCGTGCAGACGGGAGCGAGAAGAACCACAGGAGTATCCAGTCTGGATATTGAATACATTGGTCGATCTTGAGGTAGCGGTGCCAGCCCAATCCTTTATTTTATATAAAAATTTAACCAGTGCCTCAAAAAAAATATTCAAAATCTGCCCTATCTATAGAATTTACAATCTGCAGATTGTATCGAAATAATCGGCATAATTCAAATGCCGAATCCAATTATCTGACACCCGACTGTAATGCTGTTTATAGTCCAGCAGTCTTCCCAATACATCTGGAAGAAAAATTCAATACTCAAAATTGATATAACTAAATTCAATATTCCAACCACTATCACAAAATCTGGCCAACAAATATCATTGACCATCTGCGTCCATCAACGTGTTTCGTCATGAACACGTAACACAAGAATTCCAATACATGCTGAAGTCTGACTGCTTCAGGAGAAGAACACTGAACTCTTTAAGTTCATTCATGTGTTCCAGTCACCACCTGTGGTCACTTTTTGCCCACATGTCACTTAATTATCAAACCTAACAATCAAAATCAATGTCCAAAATGACATTCTGACAATCTTACAAATGTGTTTATTATCAATACTACTTTTAATATCACAGTTCTCAAATGAGTACGCAGCAACAAAATGTGTACATACTTCCAGCTAAGAGTATAAAGCTAATGTTGTCAACCCCTCTTGCACCAATGAATGCTGAGCAAGAAATTGACAACAATTATCATTTCTAGAACCTACGTCCTAGGCACATTGCAATGACTCTCATACTAGAGAGCTCTATTTCGAGAACGGGTACATGTGAAAAAATTATACATTTCCACTTTAATAGAATTTCACTACTATATTTCTAGTTTTCAACATTTAGGTTTTCCAAAATTACATTCCTAGGTATTCAAAGATCTTTATTTTTTCAGAAATTGAATACAATGACAACAAAATAGAGCAAACATAACATTTTAACATTATTACACAACAAATGTCAAATGTTAAAAAAAAAAAAAAAATCTGTTAGACCCGTGACGTGTAGTTGATTGTAGTTTCGACGACCACCAATTTTAGAATGTGGAGAATCCTGGTCCTCTTGTACACCATTCCGGTTTCTGCTGAAGAATGATAGAACTATCCGACCAGATAGCACTTGGGTGACAGGTGACAGCCTGTGGCTGGCTGCAGCCTGCCGGGTGAAGCTTGCTAAAGAGACACGGCTCAATATTCAACTCTGAGGTCACAAAACAGTAATGATGGATGAGACTGAAACAACAGGTGACCACAGTAGAACAGGACGTAGATGTACAACGGTCTCTCCCTCTCTCTCGGGACTGAAGCGACTTCAGTGTCGTTGAGTTGGGTGGCGTGTTTGCAAAACAGGTGAATCCTGACTTCAGTCTCCAGAGTTCGTTATATTTGGCGTTTCTTGATGTCACAAGACTACTAGACAGTAAACCCCATTTGTGTATACTCTCGTACAATTGACTTTGGGCCGAAGGAGGCAATTTTGCACCTTTGTAAGCGAGTCGACTGTACTCTGTAGGAAATCCATGCCGTTCGTCCTTGTGACTACCTTTGTTCCGCTTCTCCGTTACATCAGGCGACGGAACCACAGACCTTGAGAAGAGACTGATCAGTACTGCTTCTGGCTGGCTCCCTCTCGGATATCTCTTCATTCAATTCCGGTCTACCTGCAGCCTTGACAACGTGGCTGGTGGTGACATAGATACAGCTACCGACGATGGTGTTAAACGTTGATATCCGGCGACTTCTTCATTGTAGACAGCATACTGAGTCACGACAATCTTGTTAGTGACGTGAGGTGTCGGCCGGGTGACGGGTGTAGGTGTCAACCATTCCAAGTAAGCAATTAACGAGTTACTGGGTCTGGTGCGGGAAGGATTTTGTTTAACGTACCTCCCTCAATCTTCACGGAAAGGAAGGTCATCCCAATTCTACTGATTTCAATCATGGTTTCATGTGTGGACGGCACAACTACACAGGTGTACAAATCAGAACTGGGAAAAAGACAGACAACAAAATGGCAGGAGCATGGATATAACTCTGGGTGCTCAAGAGGTTGGAAACCCCAGAGCAAAGTAAAGTCTGCTACGTGAGTTAAGTACAGTTAATAAATCCACTTCATTGCATCTGCAGGAAAATTTAATGAATTCTAAATAACATTAAAGGAGTTTCTGTTAACAAGATCTTGCACTGTACAGTAAAGGTTACCATGGGGTGATGAGACTGCACTTGACTACTGATGAGTTGAGAGGGCCATCCTCCACATCCGACTCGTTACTTTAGTCATTTGTCAGCACCGCTGGGCCAGGAATTTGACTTGCTGAAGGCAGCTCAAGTTCCTCCCTAACATGATAGATTAAATTTATTAATGTGAATAGTTCTTAACACTTGATTCTCAAATACTTCATTTATGGCAAGATTTACAAGGTCTGCTCTCTTAATTACTCTATATGAACAAATCCACAAGGGCCGTGACGAGGATTCGAACCTGCGTCCGAGAGCATCCCAGATGCTGCCTTAATTGACTGAGCTACGACATGGTCAAAAGGAATTGAAACCGAAGTTCTACTGAACTTACTGGATCCTGTAGCCTCTCCGAGGCCTGGTACCTGGTTGATACCTGGTTGATGGGGTTCTGAGAGTTCTTCTACTCCCCAAGCCCGGCCCGAGGCCAGGCTCGACTTGTGAGTTTGGTCCACCAGGCTGTTGCTTGGAGCGGCCCGCAGGCCCACATACCCACTACAGCCCGGTTGGTCCGGCACTCCTTGGAGGAATAAATCTAGTTTCCTCTTGAAAATGTCCACGGTTGTTCCGGCAATATTTCTTATGCTTGCTGGGAGGACGTTGAACAACCGCGGACCTCTGATGTTTATACAGTGTTCTCTGATTGTGCCTATGGCACCTCTGCTCTTCATTGGTTCTATTCTACATTTTCTTCCATGTCGTTCACTCCAGTACGTTGTTATTTTACTGTGTAGATTTGGTACTTGGCCCTCCAGTATCTTCCAGGTGTATATTATTTGATATCTCTCTCGTCTTCTTTCTAGTGAGTACATTTGGAGGGCTTTGAGACGATCCCAATAATTTAGGTGCTTTATTGCGTCTATGCGTGCCGTATATGTTCTCTGTATTCCCTCTATTTCAGCAATCTCTCCTGCTCTGAAGGGGGAAGTGAGTACTGAGCAGTACTCAAGACGGGACAACACAAGTGACTTGAAGAGTACAACCATTGTGATGGGATCCCTGGATTTGAAAGTTCTCGTAATCCATCCTATCATTTTTCTGGCTGTCGCAATATTTGCTTGGTTATGCTCCTTAAACGTTAGGTCGTCAGACATTATTATTCCCAAATCCTTTACATGCTGTTTTCCTACTATGGGTACATTTGATTGTGTTTTGTACTCTGTATTATGTTTAAGGTCCTCATTTTTACCGTACCTGAGTACCTGGAATTTATCACTGTTAAACATCATGTTATTTTCTGATGCCCAGTCGAAAACTTTATTAATATCAGCTTGAAGTTTTTCAATGTCCTCAGCCGAGGTAATTTTCATACTGATTTTTGTGTCATCTGCAAAGGATGATACGAAGATGTGACTTGTATTTTTGTCTATATCTGATATGAGAATAAGGAAAAGCAGCGGTGCAAGGATTGTACCCTGAGGTACAGAGCTTTTCACTGCACTTGGACTAGATTTTATATGGTTGACAGTTACTCGCTGAGTCCTGTTTGACAGAAAACTGAGTATCCAGCGTCCTACTTTACAGGTTATTCCCATTGACTTCATTTTGTGTGCTATCACGCCATGGTCACATTTATCGAAAGCCTTTGCGAAGTCCGTGTATATCACATCAGCATTCTGTTTCTCTTCTAATGCCTCAGTGACTTTGTCGTAGTGCTCAAGTAGCTGTGTGAGGCACGATCTTCCCGCTCGAGGCCAAACCCGGGTTTTACACAACTCCAATCATGCACTCGTGCTATGTCAATAGGCCGTTCTCCCTCTTTGCCCTTACTAAACTGTCGATTAAGGCAGCGTCTGGAATGCTCTCGGACACAGGTTCGAATCCTCGTCACGGCCCTCGTGGATTTGCTCATTTGATGCATCACGCAATTGTGATTTCTGTGTGTGGCCCCAGGGGCCCTATATGGCCCCTTCCCTCTAGGAGCTTGTCGGAAAATCCGACACCATTTAATAATAATATCATACAGACAGATAAGAGCTGTGTTGTATAAACAAGT
The DNA here is from genome assembly GCF_040958095.1 of Procambarus clarkii. Lineage (NCBI taxonomy): Eukaryota > Metazoa > Arthropoda > Malacostraca > Decapoda > Cambaridae > Procambarus > Procambarus clarkii. The sequence continues at coordinate 29,271,272 of NC_091217.1, read as the reverse complement.
TACCCATAGAAAACGTAACTTGTAGTGAAATTACCGTCTATAGAAAACGGGATATCATCACCACATACTATTATAATTCACCAGCTATTCTGCTGGGAATTGTTCTTAAATACATTAGTCTTTGGACTTTACCATCATAAAAACATCTTATATAAGTTAACTTAATTATCAATATTAAAGTAGAGTAAATGTGACCCTTCTATCACTTTCTGACATGTGGACAATGTAAGCCAGGCGTCAGAGGGAGGAAGGAGGGCAGCCATTGTTTATATTGAGACCAGAGGCTCACACGGGAGCAAATTCGGCTCCTGTTAAATTTACTTGGACGTAGTGTTATGGAAACTAAAGGAGTACCATTATCAACACGCTGTCTACAAATTCAAGTTAAGTGTTCTTTCCGAAACCCATTATCTATCATTAGTGGCCATTAATGTCATTGGGTAGGGTTAGCCGGTTAGAACGCGAAATCGCCTCATACTAAAGGTAATTAAGCCAGGTCTTTATTGTTCCATGTACTGTATAGTGTTTTCTCTGATATACTGGTCATATATAGGATTCTGGCTTCACAGCTAGCGCACTTTTGACAGGTCAAGACGAGGAGGAAGATTTTGTGCACCAGTTACTGGGTGACGGAAGCTACCTCAAAGAGGATAATTTGGTGTCTACACCCTAGTTATACCTGGTGGACTAACCTGCTGTACTATAAGATAAGGAACCTCTTCAATGTATGTAGTTAATTTTGTAGTTTGATTGGCTGCATATATATATAAACTATTAAACCCCCCCTAATGTGTAGAGGATCGATTTGTGAGATTATGAGATTATTGCAGAAATACAGTCCACTTATCATTATACAAATTGCTATCGAAGTATACAAATTAACGTAAATATAAATTCTATATATATTCATATAAATTAAATAAATATAAATCTCACAGGTCGGTTCCCACAGAGCTAGTATCTTTCTCTGATTGGCGGGTGCTGCTTCATTAACTCTCTAGACAAGGTTACACTCCTTCAGCTCTAGAGGTCGTACATTCTTGTCATAATGATGAGCATATCAATCCCAGGCTTTTTGGGAAGCCTCAGCTGCGATCTTCAAGCATTTTCCATCTTATTGAGGACTTCTGAAGGATAATCTGCTCCATACGCAACATTATCTGTTAAGCAGACCTGATGGGAAATTACATGAATGACCAGAGAACAAAAGAACGGGTTGGGTATTAATAGACTAGTGGATAAAAGTGGTCAAAGCCATATGAACATAGGGTAGGGGTTCGTCCCACAAGTTTGCATCGTTTTCAGCAAGAATTGCAACTATAGCCTTAACTGAACGATTGGTAAGTTCAGTCATCCCATTCGCATGTAGGTGGTATGTGGTCGTCAAGGCTGATGTTGTCTTAATTATTTTACAAAGCTCTCTAAAAATATTGCCATTCAGTTCCTGACCTCGGTCAGACTAACTTTAGGGAGCCCAAATACAATTACGAACTTGGGGAAGAACGCATCTGCAACAGTACGATCATCCTTCTGAGGTAATGAAATCAATGTAACGAATGGGGACAGATGACCCACTGAAACCAACCCGTAACGATTGCCTGAATGACTGTGATGGAGATCAATTAAATCGGCTCCCACTCGATCTAAAGGCTTCCTGTATTCTGTAGTGGGGTTTGTTCCTTAAGGGTACCTTTTCTCCGCTGACAATTGGAGCATGACTTTACAAATGTAATGATTTCCGTTAACGTACTTGGAAAATAAAATACTTGATATGAGTTTTATAAACACCCGAGTGACCTGCAGTCTTAGAAGCGTGTGCCAGTTTCATCCCTGATGAACCTAGTTCATCTGGTATAACCAGTTGGAACACTGCCAGATTTTTCTGGCTATTTACATAATATAATACCCCTTCCTTTAATTCAAAGGCCTATTACTGGTAGTTTACTATTCTTGGAAGGAAATTTCCCCCCTTCCAAATGCAAAATAATTTCTTTCCACCTAGGTTCGTTCATCTGGAACATTCGTCCTGTCACTAGAAATCCCTTTAATAATGACATTTACATTAATAGCAGCAATGTTTCTGCTCAAGCTGTCTGGCACTACATGTGACGGTCCGGGTTTGTAAAGTATTTGGAATGAGTGAGCAGACTGTTCATGGGACCAGCATGGCATTCGTGGGCACTGGGTAATTTAATTAAACATGTGTTAGAGCCCTGTGATAAGTGTAGATGACAAAATGACTTTGGAATAAATGGCTCAAATATCTAAATGCCTCGACATCTGATAGCGCCTCCCAATCCGTGGCCGAATAACTAACCTCTGGTCCCTTGACCTTCCTACTGAAATAAGCCATTGGATAGGGGAGATTTTCTTTTATCATGTTGTATTAAACATCCGCCAATAGCTATGCCACTGGCGTCAGTGTGTACCTCCCACTCGTTATCAAAATCAGGTAAGGCCAATACGGGGGTTGTAATGAGCCGACTCTTCATTTTAGCATAGGCAACATCATGCTCTGGTTTCCCAGCAAACTTTACATTTTTCTTTGTTAGATCAGTCAAGGGTGCTGATATATTGGCAAAACCTTCATTGTGGCGACAGAAATATTCGGCCGCCCCCAGAAACCTGCACACGTCCTTTGCTGTTCTTGGAGCTGGCATTTCAGCAATGGCACTGCAAGAGTCTGGATCAGGCCTGTTACCATCTGTGCTCACCTGGAACCCCAGAAACTTGAATTTATGAGCTGCCAGAGTGCACTCCTGAACAATTAATTTAAAACTTGCTCAATCTAACAAATTATGTCTCAGTGGAGTCTCATAAGTGTTCACCAAACATCCTGGAATATATCACATCATCATCCAGGTATGTAGCGAGGGCCTTCCCAAGACTGGACTATGTAATTAATGGCCCTCTGAAATGAAGGGGCTGTCTTTTGGCCAAAAGGCATCCTAAAAAATTGGTAGGTGTCCCTGCCATCAGAAAATGCTGTCTTTTTCCTTTTTCTCAGCCACCAGTATTGCCCAATATGCAGACTTAGCATCAAAATTGGAAAAGTATTTTGCTGCCCCGAATTGGCCTCTTATATCCTTAATTCAGGGTAAATCATAAACAACATCCTTAGTAATTTTGTTCACTTTCCGGTAGTCCACACAAAAACGGTAACTACCCTCCGGTTTACGAACGAACACGTCAGGAGACAACCATAGTGACATACTAGGCTCTATCATGTCCTGTTCTAACAATTTCTGGCACTTACGCTGGATAACATTCTTTGCCTGTTCCGTGAGCCTCCCCTGCAGGGTGTAAACAGGCGCGTAGTCACCTGTTGGGACGGTGTGCTAACTTCTATCTAGGAGATCAATCTGGTCATCCTCGGTTGCAAACAATTTCGGGAATTTCCATAAAATCCCTCTCAACAGTTTTCTGTCTGTGGAACATGTTGCAAATCTAGCGCTGATAATAATTTATCTAAATCCTGTGTAATATTATAACCTTTCTTATTTCTGTTCTTCAATGGTCTCTTGTTCTCGGTAGCATTTAATGCACTAAATTGTGCTATGATAGTTGGCATTTCAGATGACTCGTGGTGAAAAATTTGTGTATTGTTCACCAGAGTTCCCCAAGATACTCTATTACCTGCTCTGAAACAATAGGTTTTACGAGAGATGTTGATTGGAATAAGTGCACCTTAATCAAGCACCACAATTAGATGGTGAGGAATTATTACTTGACATCTTCCAGCCACCTGTAGGGTATTTCCTGGTAGGATGTGACATCCCATGGACACTTTAATGAATTTTACAAAATGTGGTGGGCAACTTTTGCTTGGTCAGTGCATATATCCCACATGACCTCTTATCAGTGTCTGGAAGAGACATGAAAAGTAATTTTGGGTAATTTACGCTATACTTCTGCTTCCTTTTAATTAAAGCCACTAATGGAGGATGGTCGACCATCTCAACATAAAAAATCTTTCCCAGCCACAATCTGCAGTTCCTCACACCTTTTTGTGCAGACTAGGAGTAATCAAATCTATTCAAGAAATCCATACCGATTAAAATGTCTCTAGAAAACTTACTTATGTCAAAGTTATCCTGTCCCAAGATGTCTATCCTTTGCCCATTAACTGCAGTCAAATTATTTCCACAACTCCTAAGGCGTTGTGTAAAATGTCTCATTTCCAGCATGTCTCAACTTGTTGAAGGCTGAATTTTTCATGAAATTTGCTTTACTGCCAGTGTCCACAAATGCCGTCAATCCCGCACCTTCCCCCTTCGCTTCTAAAGTAGGTCTACTGTTATGGGCCCCCTCCCCATCCGGCCCGTTGGCATCGTGAGGGGGCTTGGTGGACGGCTGCCGGAGTGTGATGCTCCGTTGGGCAGTCCTCTGTCCTTTTCTGGCCTTGCACTCCTGCTGCTGTCTTCTCCAATTGTGCCGGATCGCTTTTCCTTATGTTTCGTTTTTCTCCCCCCTCTTCTCCTATCTGCTTGTCGTTTCCTGCCGACCTTTTGCTTGTTTTGGATTATTTTTTTTGGACTTCTTCTATTTTGACGCCCGGGTGCTTGAGGAGGCATACTCTCGCACCCGTAGAACTGTCGTACCCAACGTCTCGAGCGAGGGGAACCTTTTATTGTCAATCCCCCTTTCGTCGCTGAACCCGATCTCTACGGACTGACGGTTCTTAAGGTGGCGTTTGTGGGGCGTATACTCACGACGCACCCCTAGGGGGCCCCGGCATGATCGGCGATAGCTTCCTGTTGGGTGTCCTGCCTCTAATTGTGGCTCCATGGTGGGTATGGGGGCACATTCGTGGATGAATTTGTCACTTTTCGTCTCTATGTCATTGAATGTTTCCGTTGTACCCTCTCAGGCTCGTGGGGTGGGCGACCAAGCCCCCGAGTCGGCCTGAATTGGAAGACCAGGCTCTGTAGCTCCCGCTGCGTTGGGCCCCGACCTTGCTCCTCCTTTGACCGTCCTGACTTCTTCCCCCAGCTCCCCTCCCTCCTCTGTGGTTGGGTCGAGCCTCCAGCCCCCGGTGGTGACCACTTCGTCCCCTGGTGTGGCTAAGTCTTTCGTTGTGACTACTGCGCTATTTGACCCCTCTCTCTCTAGGGGTTCTCAACGCCGTTCGCGCCCCAACCGCACTCGCTCGATTCCTTCCCGTGCTGATGCGTATCAGGCCTTGTTTGGTCCTGCTTCATGGGCCAAATACTTTGATCTCCTCCCTCTTGATTCTGCGCCTCCTGACGATTTCTCCCTCCATCGGCATCTTGTGGATTCCGTGGATGCGTCTGTTACTTTCAACCCCACTCGTCTCAGTACACGTGTCGTTGCTGCTCCTTCTCAGGATGCGGCTTCCCGCTTGGCTGCCTTATCTTGCCTTGGCGAGATCCCTGTTCGGGTCTCCGAGAACGTTCAGATGAATGCCGGTGTTGGCACTATTCTCCTCCCACCCCATGTTGCAACCGGTGTTCGGAATCTGCAGGATTGCCACGATGATATTCGGCATATACTTGATGCCCAAGGCCATTCTGTCCTCCAGATTGACTCGTTTACTCGTCCCCCTCGTGGTCGTCGCCGTCAACCCCTTCGCGTTGTGAAGATCACCTTTGATGGTAGGACTCTTCCATCCTCTGTCATTCTTGCTGGTGCTAGGTGCTCTGTCCAGGAGTATATTCCTTCTCCTCGACTTTGTAACAAGTGCTGGAGGTTTGGGCATGGTGCCCTCCGCTGCTCTGGGACTGTCTCTCTCTGTCCTTTGTGTGGGAGTGAAAGTCACTCCCACACAAAGTGAAAGTCACTCCCACACAAAGGAAAGTGAAAGTCGGAGTGCACTTCTCCCCAAGCTCGCTGCCTCAACTGCGGTGAGGCCCATCCTACCTTCTCCCGTGCCTGTGTCCATTACAAGCTTGAGGCGGCCGTCCTTAACCTGAAGCACCGGGAGCGTTTATCTTTTCCTGAGGCGAGGCGGCAGGTTCGCTGGCTCCCGCCTTATACTAACATCTCTTATGCTCGCATGTTGCGCTCTTCCTCTCCTCGTCCTTCCCCCCTTCCTCAGACTCACAACCGTTTCCGGGCCTTGGACCCTGATGCGCCCACTGCCCCCTCCTCTGTTCCTTTGAGTTCTCTCCCGAGGGGTCCCCCTCCTGGTCCTCTGTCTGGGGTTCCCCTTCGTTCAACCCGGTCTGTCATGTCTCCTGTGTCTTCTTCCTCGTCCCCCTCCGATCCTCCTTCCCATCCTCTTCCTCCATCTATCGGCTCTCCCCACCGCCTGTCGGTGCGGGCGGATGTCCATCGCTCTCCTAACGGCCGTCGTGTGTGCTCTCGTTCGGCTTCTCCTGTTGAGACACTGGAATCCGTTGCCCAGTACGTAGTTGCTGGGACACCGGTCTCTTTAAGTCAGAAGCGTAAGCCTGGCTCCTCTCCTTCCTCTTCCCCGGCAGGTAAGAAGGCTTCGCTTTCTTCCTCAGCTCCTACTTCTGGCTCTGTTGCTCCTTCCCCTCCCGTTTCAGTGATTGCGCCCCCTGTTCCTGCTATGGAGGTTTCTTTGGCCCCTGCTTCCCTTTCGGTTGCTGCCCTTGCTGAGGTGCACTCCCCTCTTTCTACTCCCCCTCTTCCTGCTGCTGTCCTTGACTGCTCCTCTCCGTTGTCTCCTCCTCTTCCTCCTCCTCCTCCGGACCCCGCCCGCCCACCTCTGATCTGTTCTCCCGTTTCCTTCCCTCCGTCTTTGCTCAGTTTACCCATGCCCCCTAACCCTGACTTTGCTGACCCTGATCCCGACCCTGATATTCTTTAACGTGCTCTGTTGCTCTTTCGCCTTTGTTTCTTCCTTGTTCTCTGTTTTTGTCCTTTCTCTTCTCGTCGTTGTCCATTCTTCAATGGAACGTTCGAGGTTATTACACCAATTTCCTCGAACTCCAACTTCCGATATCGCGGTTTTCGCCCCTTTGTGTCTGTCTCCAGGAGCCGATGCTTGGTGCTCGTCCTGGTCGTTTTCGTGGCTATTCCTTTCTTTCCCCCCCCCCCCAGCCATTGCTGGGGCTTCTAATTCTTCTGCTCTCTTGATTCGTGCTGATGTTCTCCTTGTTCCTTTACTTTTTCCTTCGCCTCTCCATTGTTCTGCTGCTCGTATCTTTGTGGGGAAATGGTACACAGTTTGTTCCATTTATCTCCCCCCGAGTGTCCCGCTCTCTCTTCCTGATTTGAAACACCTCCTAGACTCCTTGCCGGAGCCTGTGCTCCTGCTGGGTGACTTCAATTGTCGTCATTCTCTTTGGGGTGACGTTCTGACGAATACCCGGGGTTGCCTCCTTGAGCCGTTTCTCCTCTCTTCTTCCCTGTCTCTTCTGAATTCTGGTGAGCCCACTCCTTTGGACTCTCGGACTCGCACCCTTTCTTGTCTTGATCTTTCTCTCTGCTCTTCTTCTCTTTACTTAGATTTCACGTGGCAGGTTCTTGATGACCTCCATGGAAGTGATCATTTCCCCATCCTTGTTTCCTTTTTCTCTTTTCGCCCTTCCCTCTCTTTCCCTAGGTGGCAGTTTGCTAAGGCAGACTGGACCCTATTTACCCTCAGTGCTGCTCTCTTTGACCTCTCCCTTCTGCCTCTCTCTCGCGCTCTCCTCCTTTTTCATGACACTGTCTTCAACGCTGCCCTCCGCTCTATTCCTCGCTATTCCTCTCGGGGTCCACGGAAGTGCGTTCCCTGGTGCAATGCGGACTGTGCTCGGGCTGTCCGCTGTAAGCGTACAGCCTGGAAGAGGCACCGCCGTAGGCAGATGACCGATTCTTTTCTTTTCTTTCGGAAAGCGAGTGCGGTGGCCCGTAGGGCCATCCGTACGGCTAAACGTGAATGTTGGGCATCTTATGTCTCAACAATTACGTCCGAAACCCCTCTGGCCCAGATCTGGAAGCGTATCCGCAAGATAGCGAGTAAGTTCGTTCCCGATATTTCACCGGTCCTTCACCTCTATGATACTTTTGTGGCGGACCCGTTGCAGGTCGCTTCCGAACTGGGTTCCCACTTTTCTTCTGTTAGCTCTGGTCTTCATCTTCCCCAATCTTTCCTTCTTCGTAAACCTGTCCTTGAGTCTCGTCCTTTAGATTTCTGCACTCATCTTCAGCTTCCCTATAATGATCCCTTCTCTCTCTCTGAACTTCGTTCTGCCCTGGCCCTCTGCGGTTCTACGGCGGCGGGCTCCGATGGTATTCATTATGAGATGCTTCGCCATCTCCCTCTGAGCACGTCTCAGTATTTACTAAGCCTGTATAATCGGATCTGGGAGTCGTCGTCAGTCCCTGAGGACTGGCTCGATGCCGTTGTCCTCCCTGTTCGCAAACCGGGGTCTCTGGGTACCCCTGGGTTCCCCTAAGGACTTTCGCCCTATTGCTCTCACAAGTTGTGTCTGCAAACTCTTTGAACGTCTGGTTAACGATCGTCTGATGTGGTTCCTGGAACACCATCACCTCCTCTCCCCTTCTCAATTTGGTTTCCGCAAGTGCCGCAGCACGACTGATGTCCTGGTGAACTTGGAGGTCTATATTCGTACTGCTTTTGCTGCGAAGACCTCCGTTGTTGCCGTCCTTTTTGACCTGGAAAAGGCTTACGACACCACTTGGCGATATCATATTCTATCTCAACTTCATTCTGTTGGCCTTTGTCGTCATCTCCCTCTCTTTCTCCGCAGCTTCCTCTCTCATCGTTCCTTTCGGGTGCGCCTTGGTACCGCTCTCTCTCCCTCTTTTCAGCAATACGAAGGTGTGCCCCAGGGTAGTGTTCTGAGCACTACTCTTTTTCTGGTTGCCCTCAATGGTCTTCTTTCCTCTCTTCCATCTGGTGTCTTCTCCGCTCTCTATGTCGATGATCTTACCCTTTGTTGTCAGGGTGAAGATTCGCCTCTCCTGCAACGCCGGCTTCAACTTGCAATTGATGCCGTGTCGTCTTGGGCCACAGATCATGGCTTCAAGTTCTCTACTTCTATGACTTGTGCAATGACTTTTACGCGGAAACGGGTTGTTCTTCGTCCCTCTGTCACTTTCTGGTCATCCCCTTGAATACAAAGATTCCGCGAAGCTTTTGGGGTTATTCCTTGACACTCGTTTGTCTTGGTCTCCCCATATCTCTTACCTCCGTGTTGAGTGCTCTAAGGCCCTTACCCTCCTTCGGGTCTTGTCCCATACTTCTTGGGGGGCAGATAGGCGCACTCTCCTTGCTTTACATTCCTCTCTCGTCCTGTCTAAGCTCGATTATGGTTGCCCTGCTTACTCGTCTGCTTCTCCTTCTACTCTTCACCGTCTTGATGCTTTGCACCATACTGGGTTGCGCCTCAGTTCTGGTGCCTTTCGTTCGACTCCCGTCCTTAGCTTGTATGTTGACACTGGCTTCCTGTCTTTCCAGGACTGCCGTGATCGCTACTGTCTTCGCTATCTTGCGTGGTCCTTGCAACATCCTTCCTCTCGCCTCTGTCGTGCTTTAACTTTTACCCCTCCTGCGGTTCCTGTTCCTCTTCACCACCTCCCTCTTTCTGTCCGGTTATCTCGCCTACAGGATTCTCTTTCCGTTCGTATTTCTGATGTTTCTCCTCGTGTTGTTCCTTCTTTGCCCCCATGGAGGGTCCCTCTTCCGCGGTTTTGTACATCCTTGACCCGTATCACTAAAGCTTTTACCCCTCCTACAGTTCTAAAACGCCTTTTCCTCGAGCACTTTTCTTCTCACTCCCGCTCCGTTTCTGTCTTCACCGATGGGTCTAAGTCAGCGGACGGTGTTGGCTACTCTGTTGTTTTTCCTGATCGCACTTATATGTGTCACTTGCCTCCGGAGACTAGCATCTTTACAGCAGAACTTTATGCTATTCTCTATGCTCTTCGTCTCCTGCTTTCTCGTTGTCAGTCTTCCTTTGTAGTTGTTGTTGACTCTCGTAGTGCCCTCATGGCTCTCGGGTCCTTTAATCCGGTTCATCCAGTAGTTGTCGAGATCCAGCATTGGCTGTTTCTTGTTCACAGTAAATTTAAGTCGGTTGAATTTTGTTGGGTTCCCAGCCATATTGGTGTGTCTTTAAATGAGCGTGCGGATGCTGCCGCCAAGGAAGCTGTCCGCTCTTGTCCCATCTCTCGTAAAGGCATTCCGTATTCCGACTTTTACCCGGTTATCCATTCCTCAGTCCTTACCCGTTGGCAGGCTTCTTGGTTGTCTGTTACTGGTAACAAGCTACGTACTCTTAAATGTTGTGTTTCCTCGTGGCCGTCCTCCTTCCACCGTAACCGGCGGTGGGAAACAGCTCTGGCGAGGTTGCGTATTGGCCATACTCGCTTAACCCATGGTCACTTGATGGAGCGCCGCCCTGCTCCTTATTGTCCTAGTTGCATTGTCCCTCTTACGGTCGTGCATGTCCTTCTTGAATGTCCTGACTTCCAGGACGAGCGTGTCTTGCTTTCCGACCGCCCCTCGCGGTCACCTGTCCCTCGATAGAATTCTTGGTGACTCGGATACTTTTGATATCGTTCGCCTTATGCGTTTTTTTCTCGTATTGGCATCCTTGGTGATATTTAGCGCCCTCTGATTATTTTGCGTATTTGATGGCGCTACATAGCCTTCCCGGTTTGGTGCCTTCTTTTGATAATTACTTACTGTTATGGGGGGTCTCGTGGCTGCTCTGTGAGGGGTAATAGCTAAGGTCAAGGAGTTCCTAAAATAGTGGATGTTAGGTTAGGCCCAGACCCCAGGGAAGACAATTCCCGGAAAATAATACTTGGGTTATGAGTTCGCCGTCAAGAGGGCCGGAATCTCGGCCTTGGTGTAGGTTGCTCGGAACCGATCCTTGATTGGGTGGAACATGGTGATGTTTAACTGGCACCAGGAGTGAAGAAAGTCCCCTTCATCGGGTCGGTGCCGATGGAAGAAAGCTTTCTATCTGTATAGTGCTCCGATCGCCAATTCACATCACTGACGAAGGCCTTCCGTCTCTTCCCGGTATAAAACGCCAGGATGGGAGTGGGGCTGACATTCTAAGAGTGAAGAGCTTAGAGAGGTTATATATAACTGATCCCCCCCTTCCCCTATGTCGTTACCTCACTGTACTGTGGTCAGGTGAAGATAGACGAATCACGAGCCTGCCTTCCTCACTAAGTAGGTAGTTACAATTTGTAACTACAATATATAAATAATGGTCTAGTTTGTGCAGGTCAATGTTAACATTAAAAATATTGTGACATTGGTTAATTTGGGCTGACTTGATCAAATTGCGTTCATCAAAACTCCTTCACTTAGCAATATGTTTTGCCTCTCTCCAATTAATATTATGATTATATAAACTGGCATGTATCTTATCTTGAGGCTTATCTTGAGATGATTTTGGGGCTTAGCGTCCTCGACAAGGCCTCATTTTTTGTTTCACATCTCCAGGAAGCAGCCCGTAGCAGCTGTCTAACTCCCAGGTACCTATTTACTGCTAGGTGAACAGATACATCAGGGTGAAAGAAACTCAGCCCATTTGTTTCCGCTTCCACCGGGGGATCGAACCCGGAACCTCAGGACTGTGAATCCGAAGCGCTGTCCATTCAGCTGTCTGGCTTCCTTGCATCCACTTACTCACGAGTCATTTATCAGCTTACAAATTCTTCACATACTGTCAATGTCTCGCTCCATTTTACTATTTTAAGTACATTCACATTCTTGTTCTATATATCTTATAGACTTCACAAGCCACTCATAAAACCTTAAAATTACTATACACTCGCATATTTTCCTCAGATACTATTGTTAACTATAGTCCCTTGCACAAGATGGCAAGAGAGGCAGCCAAATAACACTCATAGCTGATGGAACAAGTTCCAGTTGAGTGAGTAAGGGGGCGTAAGACATCACCCTCTTCGATGACCTATTTGACCAAGTTATGTGGATATAAAAAATCCATGGGGATTAATACATGTAGCTTCTCTTCTGGGGAAGAGAGATGGTATCTCTAAATCATCATCAATCAACATGTGGTCAAAATAATTCTTCGTATACAGCAGAACAACTGCCGGCCAAGCAATATTAATATGAAATATTGTTGCATCTTTGGTGAAACAACTTTTGCTTTAGTCACAGACAATAAAACAGCTTCAAATGTCTGAAGCAATTCCCATTGAGTAAAAAAATCTTTCAAACGTCTACTGGGAAGAAAGGAAGTAGAGCGATGAGGAGATAACTGAGGAGTCTTGCTGGGGGTCGGTGGAGGATATCTTGTGACAAGAGTCTGGATGATGCGGTTGGACACACCAACCACCAAAGAAAACAAATGCATTTGGCAACCATTGGTGTTGAACACTAGATCAGCCTCGTTGGCACTGATGATGAAAACAGGAAGTGACAAAGCAAAGAGACATCCAATAATCTACATTGAAGATTGATACATTGTGACAAGTGCCAGGGGAAGGCCAAAGCCAATGAAGTGCGACCAGTTATCCTCGATGAAACATAATCTCTTGTATATTTCCCAACCCATGTTGAACCATCTGTACTCAAAGGCATAGTGCATTAAGCATAAACAGGTGAATACCGTTCAGGATCACATCTACACCCACCAGAGGAACCAGCTTCATCAAGCTAGCCTGTATGAGAAAAAGAAACTGGACAAAGATGGAGATGAGAATCGGCTACAAGTTTACTGATGCTGCTGATCAGGTGGGGACGTCCTTGGCGCTCGCGATATGCACTGTCAGCTATGTGTTGGAACCATATGGTGTTGATCCTGGAGAGCACGAAGAGTGGCAAGACCCACAATATGTTGAAGATGGTAGTGAGGATGGGCAGCACCAACGACCACACTGGCCCCGCTTCCTCATCCAGGAAGAGCCCCAGCACCTGCTTCAGTCCCGGCAACAGCATGTAGTTTTTTTTTTTTTTTTTTTTTTTTTTTTTTTTTTTTTTTTTTTTTTTTTTTTTTTTATTTTCTACCACAAACGTGGCCACACATTTACAATGCTAACCAGCATATATACATTTTCTTCTGTCCTCCATGGACAGGGTTAGAGAAATGTTAAACATAGAGTTCAAGGGTTTATTGAACACTCAACCACAGAAGGTGATTCGGTGCTTTTAAAATGCTAAGCTAACCTACATACGTTGTGACGATAATCTCCTTCAAGAGATTGAGCCTGCTCTTCCCTCCATAATTACGTCTTCACAACTATATAAAAGACTATGGAAGAAATGTCCAACAACGACAACAAACACCAGCAAGGCTTGCCAGGGTGAGCAGAAACGTATGCAACCAGCCACCTGTTCGAACTCCAACCACCAAACTACCCGTTGATCGCTACGACTCCGCTGATTGGTCGCCGGTCTGGCTGCACCTGCACTCGCCCCCCAATACTACCCGATGTCTGGGGTCGCCCCAACATCAGTCTTCAGAATGTTCCGTGCTTTCGTAGCCAGCACACCTCCCAGCTAGACTCTAGAGTGTACTGAGAGAGGTGGTGGCTTTAAGCCAATATTCCAGCACCTCCCACTTACTGTTGTATTGCACTTCTTGTTATTTTGCCTTAACGTAACTTTTCATTTTGTCATTTAATTATTCTTATTATTTTGATTGATTTTATTATACATATTTGTTTGTGCATTATTTTCATGTTTTGATTTATTTAACGTAATTAAAATTTCATTGTTAAAGTTTTACTTGTGTTTTGTGTGTCTTCTCCTTACCTTACCACAGACGAAGTTCCAGTTTTTCTATTTTTTTTTTATAACTATGTGACGAGGCCATACCCCTAGCCTTAAACAGCCGAACACCAACGCGTTACCGTCACAAGTTATATGGGGGCCTGTCCTAGGAGCTTCACTCAGGTACTGGTGCCAAGTGGTAATTTATGGTAAGCGTATTTAACTTTGTTAACGTAGCTTTACTATTTTTCATTCAATTTCATTTTTTATAAGGTGCGGTGTATTGTGCATTACGAGAGTAACATATAGTGAAGGTGAGACAACTTTGGATTACGTGGTGACTGTAGGCCTCAGTCATACTCTTAATTGGTCATCTCTCCCTCCATGTTATTACTCGTATTTACCATCTATGTCCCTTGAATATTTCTCATTCTGACAGATCATCATATTGGTACCCTGGTACTGTGGTCTGCCCCGGGTCAAGAGTACCCAATCTTCTGCAATCTGACTGTAGGAGGACAAAGAGGGCCATAGTTCCTCTAGCTCGAACTTTAGTTGCTGAATTGGGACCTCAGCAGCAGTTCTCGTCACCAGTTGACACCTCGCACCCCTACACGTCAGTCAGAGATGATGATACATACAACGGTAGGGAATTAGCTTATTTTTTCAGAGCACAAAAGTTCGCTAATTCTGTAAGTATCATATTAAATTCAGTAGGAAAAACTTGCTTTATGTCCTTTAGAGACTTGGCAAGGTATGCCTACATCCTTGGACTACCAATTTTACTTTTGAAGCATTTAACTGTTTCATTTGTTTTCGAAACTTTGTTTCATTTGTTAGTAGGATTTTCTTGCCCTTATTCTCTTACATGAGTACCGGGTACAAGATTTCCTGCGCCCTTGATTTAATTTAATCATTTAATATCTTTCACTTAACGTTAATTGTTAAAGATCACACAGGATAGGTGCCAGTTGCCACGTTGTCCTGTTTCTGACATTTCATTATTGAACATTCGTGTACCTTTATTTGCTAATTTCACCATGTTTCGTCTCCAAACTTTCCGTGCAAATCCAGCAGGTGAAATAGGGACTTTAAGTCGTGCCAAGAGGACTGAACTACAAACTCTTGCACATGAGTATCAACTAGAAGTTCCCTATCAAGCCAACAAAAATGACCTACACAACCTGTTGCTGGATTACTATTTAGAGCAAGGTAAGATAGACTCTGAAACTCATGAAACTTACTATATTGCAGATAAAACTGACTTGGCAACGATGAAACTTAAACTAGAGCTGGCCAAGATTGAACGTGAGCAGCAAAGGGAAGCCCTCGAACAACAAGAACGAGCAGCTGCCATACGAAGAGAAGAACAAGAACGCGAAGCTGCTTTGAGGAGAGACGAACAAGAACGCGAAGCTGCTTTGAGGAGAGACGAACAAGAACGCGAAGCTGCTTTGAGGAGGGAAGAACAAGAACGAGAAATCACCCTCAGAGAACGTGAAGCTGCTTTGAGGAGAGAAGAACACGAACGCGAGGTCGCATTACTCCGTGAACGTGAACGAGTACAGCTTGAAACCAAACAACGCGAGTTGGAAATACAACGCGAACATGACAAGCAGCAAGCGACTCTGGTTCTTGAGTGTCGTCAACGGGAATACACGTTGGAAACTTCACACCTCGCTCAACGCCAGCAAGCTACTGCCAATCTTCCCATCAGTTTTAATATATCACATGCAAGTAAGTTAATGCCATCCTTTGTAGAAGCAGAAGTTGATGTGTTCTTTACCACCTTTGAAACCCTTGCTAATCAACTCAGTTGGCCTGTCGACCAATGGGCCACACTTCTCAGAGTCCATCTTACAGGTAGAGCTGCAGTCACACTCAGTACTTTGGCGTCTGAGAATGACTACTACACTCTGAAACAAGCAGTGTTGGACGCCTACCTCCTCTCTACTGAAAGTTATAGAAGGAAATTCCGTGACCACCTGAAGGCAAGTACCACTACCTTCCTCGAGTTTGCTAACACGAAACGGAGGTATTTCATGAAATGGCTGGAAGCAGCACATGTCTCTACTTTTACAGAACTCGTGAACCTGATGCTTGTTGAAGAATTCTTGAGACGTGTGCCGCCTCCTGTCCGCCTCTACTTAGCAGATAAAGAAGAAACCGACTACCTGAAGTGTGCTAAGTCGGCTGACACTTACAGCCTCATCCACCGGCTGACACCTGAACCATCCTCCAGTAAGAAGTCGTGGTACAGTTACGAGAAGGTGAGCCCCGATCAAGCTGGTTCACAACTGTACTGCAAGTATTGTAGACTCTATGGACATACCATAGACAAGTGTGGTAAGTCTCAATACAAGGGAACCACTGACCAACAACGACCCAAACCAACTCCTCCTAAGTCCGGTAAGCCTGTGATGAATGTTGGTGTTGATGTTAATGATCTTTCTCTTTTCAGTAACCACCTGTATACTGGAACTGTCTCTGCCAACGGTTCAAATCCGGAGGGACGTTTCAAATTGAAGATCTTGAGGGACACAGCGGCTCTACAATCGATCATCTTGAAGTCGGCTGTGCCCAACATAGTCTACACCGGGGAAACCGTCTTCATCACTGACCTCACTGCTACCACTCCATACCCTCTCGCCAGAGTCCACCTGGATTGTCCCTACGTGAACGGGGAAGTCCAAGTCGCCGTCAGGGAAAAGCCTTTTCCCATGCCTGGAGTGCAACTTCTCCTAGGCAACGACTTGGCAGAAGACCTGCAACCGACCAACCTGATCGTCATGGACAAACCCCAGGTGTGTAACTCTGTGCCAAGTAACCCTATTCTTGAGTATGTTCCAGCAGAGGTTCAAGAGAGTGATGAAGTTTCTCCTCCGGTTCTCGTGACCACCCGTGCACAAGCCGCACGTCCACAGCCAGCTGACTCTACTGCTACCGCTGTCCCTCAAGACCCTCAGAAACTACCCCCGCATCTGACCAAGTTGGGGTTCCGTAAGTTGCAGAGGGAAGATCTTACTTTAACACCATTGTTTTTCCAGGCTGAGACTCAACCCGACAGTATTCCTGGGTTCTTCCTAGAGAACGACTTGCTCTACCGCAGATATAGACCCAGTAAACTGAAGGAGGAGGACGATTGGGCCAACACCGAACAACTTGTGATTCCCACCAGCCTGCGGCCCACTATTCTACACCTGGCCCACGGAGCATTCTCCCACTACGGCTTCAACAAGACTTACCATGGGATTCGTCAAGACTACTACTGGCCAGGTATGGTAAATAACGTCAAACAGTACGTAAAACAGTGTCATACATGTCAGATGGCAGGCAAACCGAACGTCTCCATTCCCAGAGCACCACTGATTCCCATACAGGTGCCTGCGGAACCTTTCCACAGACTCATAATAGACTGTGTTGGTCCTTTACCTCGGACCAGTTCAGGTAACGCCTACATCCTAACCATCCTGTGTCCTACCACCAGATTTCCCATAGCAGTTCCAGTGAAGAACATCACGGCTGCTACGGTTATCAAACATCTACTGAAGATCTTCACTCAATACGGATTTCCCAGGGAGATTCAAAGTGACTGTGGCACCAACTTCACCAGTGATCTCTTCAAAAGAACACTGGAGGAGTTCAACATCAAACAGGTATTGTCCAGCCCCTATCATCCTGCTTCACAGGGTTCTCTTGAACGTAGTCATCAGACCATCAAAGCACTCTTGAAAAAGTTTTGTAGTGAAACCTCAAAGGATTGGGATAAGCAGATTGACCTAATAATGTGTATTTTCAGAAGTCTCCCCAATGAGTCCCTAGGAGTATCTCCTTATGAGATGCTCTACGGCCGTAAGTGCCGTACTCCCCTTAAGGCTTTCAAAGACTCTCTCAGAGATGCCACCTTCAGTGAGCATCAGAATGTGCCCCAGTTTCTTCAAAACCTTCAGCACATTCTAGAGAGAGTCCACCGCTTTGCCCATGATAATCTATTGAAAGCCCAGGTGAGAATGAAGACTCATTACGACCAGACCAGCAAAGTAAGAAAATTCAAGCCGGGAGACTTCGTCCTTGCTTATTTCCCTATCCCAGGTTCACCTTTACAAAACAGATTTTCAGGACCCTACTGCGTCAAAGAGTGCAGGAATAATAATAATTATGTGATAGAGACTCCAGATAGGCGGCGGAAGACCCAGCTGTGCCACGTCAACCTCCTGAAGCAATATAATGGTACTCCTCCCACTGTCTTGATTAATTGTTCTACCTTCACAGAACCCTACATCCACAGTGAGACCATCCCGGCTTCTTCTCCCGAAAGCACTGACAAGGAGTCGGCGCTTTCTAATTCCAAAATCCTTAATGATCTTCCCAAATGCTTTCAGGATAATAATCGTGCTCCTATGCCCTCTTCTAATTCCACTCTCACCTCGTCAGATAAGCCCTTCATCCTCCATGTCGACGCCAATGGTACCGACGTGGGTGGTGTCG
Source organism: Procambarus clarkii (assembly GCF_040958095.1). NCBI lineage: Eukaryota > Metazoa > Arthropoda > Malacostraca > Decapoda > Cambaridae > Procambarus > Procambarus clarkii. The sequence continues at coordinate 29,253,142 of NC_091217.1, read as the reverse complement.
TGATGCAGCAACGAGGCGAGAAGAATTCACCTGTCAGCGACTACTGCTACAAGGAACGACGGAACAATTGGCAAGGAGCTACTCTTCCTCATCCTGAAGCTTCAGCACTTCACTCCACACCTGAAAAGTGCTCGGTCCACCATCAACACGGACCACACCACCCTACACCTCCTGCAGCACGCCCACTTCTCATCTCAACGTCTTCTACTATGGGCTTGCTAACTGCAGAAATTCAACCTGGAGACACGCTATACCAAGAGTCTGACAACATCTTAGCCCATGATCTCTCCAGAGTTTATGAAATAGAAGCAACTCCATCCATTACTCCACCACATAACGACGTACTTCTTCCAGAACCGCAGGCTTCGGGGGAGAGTTGTGACGATAATCTCCTTCAAGAGATTGAGCCTGCTCTTCCCTCCATAATTACGTCTTCACAACTATATAAAAGACTATGGAAGAAATGTCCAACAACGACAACAAACACCAGCAAGGCTTGCCAGGGTGAGCAGAAACGTATGCAACCAGCCACCTGTTCGAACTCCAACCACCAAACTACCCGTTGATCGCTACGACTCCGCTGATTGGTCGCCGGTCTGGCTGCACCTGCACTCGCCCCCCAATACTACCCGATGTCTGGGGTCGCCCCAACATCAGTCTTCAGAATGTTCCGTGCTTTCGTAGCCAGCACACCTCCCAGCTAGACTCTAGAGTGTACTGAGAGAGGTGGTGGCTTTAAGCCAATATTCCAGCACCTCCCACTTACTGTTGTATTGCACTTCTTGTTATTTTGCCTTAACGTAACTTTTCATTTTGTCATTTAATTATTCTTATTATTTTGATTGATTTTATTATACATATTTGTTTGTGCATTATTTTCATGTTTTGATTTATTTAACGTAATTAAAATTTCATTGTTAAAGTTTTACTTGTGTTTTGTGTGTCTTCTCCTTACCTTACCACAGACGAAGTTCCAGTTTTTCTATTTTTTTTTTATAACTATGTGACGAGGCCATACCCCTAGCCTTAAACAGCCGAAACACCAACGCGTTACCGTCACAACGTAAATACATAGATACACAGATTTACGTATGCCCTACATAAAGTGTTTGATGTGACTTTTACAGTGTCATTAATGTACATTCACAAAGGTGAAATGTAATTCTGATCAGCTTCCATATATACTTTATACCCATACATATACATACATATACACACACATGCATTCACATACATCTGTCTCATTTACTCTGACAGGGTGAGATAGCTGATAAAGAAACTAGTGTGCAATTAAGCACTTAATCACTGAAGGTGATGAAGGTGCTTTTACAAGCTCAGGTTATATAGTTACATCATATAACATTGAATAAATGATATATTGAATATAACATTGAATAAGTGATATATTACATGGTCAATCTTGGATACAAGTCCAATATATCATCAAGTGTTCCAGTACTCATATAGTAATTACAGAGTTCAGCATACCTTAGCCCAGGAGGGCGAAAGTCAGTCAGTATGGGACATTCTACAATATAATGTTCAAGAGAGTGCATGTTTTCTCTTTCACAAAGTTGACACATTGTGTACTCGACATTTGGGTTTTGAGAAAGCTGCCAGATACGTCTATATCCCAGGCGTATTCTGGCCACTATAACATCACATTGCCGGGTTCTTGTTCTATTAGTCCCATATGTGAATGTCTCCTCACGATATCTATCATAATATTTAATGCTACAACTTTCAGGTCTTTTTGAATTTGTTAGGTCGGTGAGATTTTCATTAGATATTTGTTTAAGTATTCTCTTTGTCACTGCTAATGAAACACCCATATCAATTTCTACCACTGGTTTTCTGCAGGCTGT